>NW_025209780.1:0-17510 GCF_004010195.1 Chiloscyllium plagiosum
GGTTTGTGGCTGTCCACTACCTAGAGTTCGTTGCTGTGTATCTGCCCATTCAAGGTCTGTTGCGTAAGTGAGTTTCTTTGGTGCGAAGTTTTCCGATTGTATTCGGAATTCATTCAACAAACATATTGACTTGGTTCATGTTTACCACTTACAAAAAATTACAGCAAATAACACCACCATAGGAAATGACATCACCACACGAAATGATGTCACCAACATTTTGTTTAAAACTCAGTGGTTTGGCCACAGGCATCTCTTCTGGAATGTTCACTTTACGCCTGCTTAAATAAATAAGCAAAATTAGGGCCTGGGCAAAATTCTTCAATAATCCTGAAGTGTTGGCATGGTCTATAACATATTGGGACCTTTTTGTAGGATTTGTGTTGTAGTTCCAAACTGGGCTTAGGGTTATTGAATTCGAAGGCACTGATTGGTAGGAGTCAGTGCCTTTTTCTCTGGTAGGGGAAAGTGAGGACTGCAGATGCTGGAGATGAGTGTCGAGGAATGTGGTGCTGGAAAAGCACAGCCGGTCAGGCTGCATCCGAGGAGCAGAAGAGTCTATGTTAGAGCCGCAAGCCCATCATCTGAAATTCTCGTTTTGGGCCTATGCTTGAATCAAGAATTATCCTGCTCCTCGAAAGTCTCCTGACTGGCTGTGCTTTTGCAGCACAGCACTCTTCGACTCTTTCGTTCCATGTTTTGAACACTGTTGATTTATCTAATGCTTGGAAAGCAATGGCACTTTCAGTTACCGAGATAGTACTGGGGATGGAAGAAAGGAGAGATAATTACAGCAATACGTCATGATTTAAAATTGCTGGAAACATCATGCAAATCTTTGGATATGGCTAAAAATAAAATGAATATTAATTAGCTTTGAGTTCGAGGAAAAAGAAAAGGAATTAGAGTTAAAACAGAGGGAAGAAAGAGAGAGAATAGAAGAAAGGGACACAATAAGAGAGAGAAGAGAGAGACAGGGAGAAGAAGAATAAGATGGAGTTTAAACATCAGACATTGACACTGAGACAGGCGTTCAAAATTTCACTTTCGGAAGCAGGGGGAACTAAACTCAGGTGGAAGAGCAGAGACTAAAATAGGCAGGTGTAGCAAGTGAAATGGCTGATAATCATGATTTGGTCCAGAGATTAAAGTTTCAATCAACGAAGAATAGAAATTGGGGAAAAGAGAAATCCTCATGTGGAAATGGAAAGGATCTCGAAGAATATCAAAAAGACAACTTAGCACAGGGTAAGAACGATACCCTTGAAGGGGAAAGAGAACTTAAAAATGCTCCGGTGTTTACACTACAATAAAGAGGCCCCATGAAAAATCAGTGTTTGGTTAGGAGAAGCATTGGGGAGCCAGATATAGGAAAACAGGAGAAACCAGTGGATATTGTTGGAGTGGTAATAGAATGCACAGTGAAAGGTGGAAAGCTGTACCAGAAGTTCAAGGTGGTCAGAGGATGGTTGAGGTGGAAATGATAGATCTGCTGTACCCATATACCCGTGATTGTATATTTACTTGCAAACGGCAAGAGCACCCGGTAAAGAAGTTACAAAATGAAAAGACTCAGGAGCTCTCATTCTGCAATGTGGAAAGATGAGGTAATGTGTATCTCCGAAGAACAATTGCCAGAATAGATATTAGTAACTGGAATTCACCGTGAGACAACAAACGGCAATTATGTAAAGTGAGGTTAGAGTGTCCAGTAGAGAGTGGAGAAGTCCTGGAAGAGGTACTGGACCAACACATTGCTCCAGGAATACAATTCGTCCTTTCTTAGGATAAAATTGATTCACCAATCAGAGAACTACCTGCAGTGGTTAAATGAAAACTGTACTATTACAGGACACAAATCTTGGCATTTTTCCTGACTCTGTGATAACGCGGTCACGAAATCATGGGCGGCACGGTGGTTAGCACTGCTGCCTCACAGCGCCAGAGTCCCGGGTTCAATTCCCGCCTCAGGGCGACTAACTGTGTGGAGTTTGCACGTTCTCCCCGTGTCTGCGTGGGTTTCCTCCGGGTGCTCCGGTTTCCTCCCACAGTCCAAAGATGTGCAGGTCAGGTGAATTGGCCGTAGTGTTAGGTAATGTAAAAACGTCGGGGTATGGGTAGGGTTGCGCTTCGGTGGGGCGGTGTGGACTTGTTGGGCCGAGGGCCTGTTTCCACAGTGTAAGTAATCTTATAAAAAAATCACCAATTAAAACGGAGCGATCAAAGTATACAGATAAGAAAGTTGACATGGAATTAGCAGAAAAAAGAATCAGAATGCATACGTAAATGAGATTATAAACACACAATTAGTAACCTCTTACAGGAGTCTCCATTGCTTACGTAGGCCCCTACCTGAAACAATATTTGGAAAACATGCTTTGATAACAATAATGGTTTTGCCGACTAGATTTGCAGAGTCCTTTAAATTAGGAAATATCACAGCTAATAGGATTGCAAAGGAATTACATTTTTTTTCACTGGAGACGGAGTACCGATATAGATACAGTCAGATCAAGGGTCATAAATTCAATTCTAAATTATTCAAGGAAATTATGGACAGCGTAGGAATAAAACAATTCGAATCTACTGTGTACTGTCCAGAGTCACACCGAGTGTTAGAAAGGTGGCATCAAACAATCAAAAACATGTTGAAGGCTTCTAGCCAAGCCTATCCAGCTGATTGAGATTAGGGTATTCGGTTTGGTTATTTTTGGACCAGAGAAGCACGAAATGCATCGACCACGTTCAGTCTATTTGAACTACGTTTTTGAACATGAAGTTAATGAACAACTGAACTTGATTCAAGGCAAATTGATAAGTCAGAATTCAGGGACCACATATTGGACTATGTGCCAATCTTTTCGCAAAAATTAAGTGGAGTGGGGGAGTTGTCTCGTCAGCATTCACAACTATCACAGAATGCAATAACATCGTAGGAAGACAAGAAGTCAAAAACTCCTCCAATTTTGGTATCGGGGCAAAGTGTTAACGAAACTTACAGTGATAGGGTAACATTTCAAAGTAAGGTTTATTGGACCTTATCAAGTTGAAAGGAAATTGATTGAGGTGATGTATTCGGTAAGGACTCTAGGCAGAAAAAAAAAACTCACAGAGTGTGTCATGTGAATAAATTCAAAATGTATTTTGACAGAGAAGGAAAGCAAGAGAAGAATATGTGACTGATTACAGCACAGATGGAGGAGCCAAATTCAGATGATTTTGAAGTGGACATTTGTAAAATTAAATTGGACAATGAGGAAAGTTGACAGGAAGATATAATGTGATCGCCAAACCATCCTCAAGACTTGAATGTGAAACTTAAGCGCTCGGTGACAGGAGTAAAACAGACTAAAACGCACACAGCGGTGCATGTTTGCACCATAACTCCAGGAACCCTATCCAGGAGAAAGCTATAAATAGAAAGCAGGAGACAACAGCTTCGCTTGTCTTGGAGGGCGCCACTGATGATGTTACCTAGCCAGGTTAACGAAACGTCTGAATATCAAACCTATAGCTCAGCGATCAAACCTACACCCTACTACGAACATAATAAAGTTGAGAGGTCTAAAAATGAAGCCGTATTTAGATGTTGATGATTCATTTTTAAGGGGGTAGATGTGACGAAGCTGCTCCTTTACCAAGGATATGTTGATTCTTCTTTCAGAGAGATCGTATGAAACAAAGACTCAGAATAGTCGAAATTGACGGATTTCAGAGCTTCTACCTAATTGACAGTATATTTGTTCCTATAATTATTGTTGACTATTCTGGGGCCTATAGTACAACCCACTAACATTGCTGTTCTCTTCTTATTCTTTAGCTCCACCCACAAAGCCTCACTGGACGATTTTTCAGTTGTTTCATGTCTGACTACTGCTGTGATAACCAACTCCCCCTCCTAAATTCTTCCACCTATCTCGTCTAAACCACCTGCATCATGGTACATTAACATGCCAGTCCTGTTCCTCCATTAGCCACGTTACTGAAAAAGCACTAATATCCCAGGCACACGTAGCTATTCATGCCCTGAGTTCATCGGCCATCAGTGTCAGCTCTCTTGCATTTAAACAAAGGGAATGCGATATAACACACATTCCTCTCATGTTGCAGACTTACCTGTCTCATCACTTTAATATTTCGGATTACTGTATCTCCTTCCTACCTCACCTTTTCTTCCCTGCTATTGAGGATGCCAACCACTCCAAAGTAGTTTAAACCTGTCCCTTGCAGCAAACCTGGCTGGCAAGCTATTGGTTTCTCTCTGGTTCAGATGTAAACTGTCCGTCTTGAATAGGACACCTCTGTCCCAGGAAAATCCCAATGATTTCAAAATCGGAATCCCTGCCCCTGCACCAATTCTTTGGCCATACATTCATTTCCCATGTATTCCTATTCTAACCCTCACTAGCACTTTGCTTTGCATGGGGAAGCAGTTCAGTCTATTCATCCGTAGTTACTTCATACTTCCCACTGAGGAAATGCACGTACCCATTTCGATCAAAAGCAAACTGGATAGTCTCACAATTGTTCAGAGTGTATTCAAGTTAATGCAGTTGAAGGCCCCCACTTCATCTGTCTGCATTCCTCTTTTCTAGAATCTAAATAGAGACAAATTAACATTACAATAAATGAGAAACAACTAAATTTAAACCATTACGTTGAATCAATGTTCGAATCTAAATTGGACAGGAAAACAGTCATTGAATTGTTTCATATTCAGATCCGTCCGAATTATCATCGCGGACCTGGGTCAAATCCTATCATGCCAGACCTTCAATTTAATAAGTATATGGAATTGTCCCTCGAACGATGACCAGGAAACCCTTGCCAATTCTGCGAAAAATCCTTCCGGTTCACTAATGCTCTGTATGGGAAGAAACCTCCTTTCCTTTCTTGGGCTGGGGCACACTTGACTTCAGACCCACACAAATTAGTGTGGTTGTTGGAAACCGACCATCGAGGCTCCATGACTGCAGGCGTTCCTCAAGATTGTATCCAAGGCTGAACAATCTTCAGTGACAGTTTAACTGCCACTCTCAATCAAATTATCATCTGTCAGAATTAGTTAACGCAGTTGGCTGGTGTGAGATGTAAAGATTCGTGATGATCCTTAGGTTAAATTCACAACTTGCTGACTCGCGCTCTCCCTATGAGTGAAATCGTCTGGAGAGAGAGCAATTTCTTCGGTATACCCTTGACACAATCCTCCAAATGTTGACCAGAGTATATGTCAACTGCGATTTGCTAATAAATAAGATTCCCGAACAGTACAAGCTATGAAGAAAAGAACGACAGCACAGGAAATGGTTCAAATCGTTACAAGTGCAAAACCTTGATGGGAGAAAGTGGCTGATCTGAATGGGAACGGAAAAACAGTCCTTCCGATGCTTCTGGAGATGTAGTGTCTGATGTTATATAACACAGGTTGAGCATGTTCCTTTTAGACATTCTCTATGTTTAGAAGTCTTTGCTATTCCATGACTAATTTGGCTGAGTGATGCGATATATTACACGACAATGTCGAATTCAGTGGCATTGGCATCACGGCATCGATCTTCTGAAAATAACAGACTGAAGTGTGTTCCTAGCGGATGACACTCACTGACAACAGCTCGTATTCAGAACATAAGTGGACTTGTGAAACAAATCCACAGAGATCTGTATCCCATCATCAAGTTACCCTTTAATTACGTGGATGAAGTCGTTGACACTACTTCAATTCCCTCAGAGCCAGCTATCAGAGTGTCAAGACATCTAACATCCTTCTTTTTTATTTTCTTTCTTTTTTCCAAATTACGCGCACACTATCTCCTCACTGCGGTATTGCATATTTTCCCCCCCAGCACCCATGCCGTGCAGGTAAGAAGCACAGTGGAAAACGCAAGGCATTCGAATTTTTATTCAGTTTCCACCACCTGGAAGAAAAGAAACGCCAAAGTGGCCAGTGACATGCAGTGCCCTTCTCATCAAAGGACAATGCTCTGTGATCAAACAGTGAAAAGAAGGGAAGGGATTAAATCAAAATACACTTGGAGGAGGAAATAATGCACTCCACCTCCTGCGGCGCCCACCTCTCCCTGAACAGCTCAGGAGTGTTGGTGGACAAACAGTGCTCCTTCTCCAGAGACACCCGGGCTCTAACATCCCCAAAGAGAGGCAGGCAATTGGCCCGAATGACACCCTCTACGGCCCGCTGCCTGGAACTGTTTGGTGAAAAGACTAGGCCCCCTACAGTGTGGTAAAAGGCCCTTCGGCCCAACCAGTCCACATCGACCCTCCAAAGAGTAAACTGCCCAGACCCATTTCCCTCTGACTGATGCATCTAACACTCCGGGCAATTTATCATGGCCAATTCACCTGACCTGCACATCTTTGGACTGTGGGAGGAACCCGGAGCACCCGGAGGAAACCCATTCAAACACGGGGAGAATGTGCAAACTCCACACAAACAGTTGCCTGAGGCAGGAATTGAACCGGGTCTCTGGCGCTGTGAGGCAGCAGCGCTAACCAGTGAGCCTCCGTGCGTGTTTATGGCTAGTTTGGCCATATTCAAGAGTAGACCTGCCCTCCCGCCTCCGTACCTGGTGCCCAAAATCAGGAGCGTGGAACTGAAGTGCAACGAAAATCAGAGAAGGAGGTTTATCAGAAAATCAAAAATGGAGTGCAAACGCCCATACCCAATATATAAATGGTCTCTGAACTTCCAAAGCACCACAGAACAAGTTGGTCTGAGTGTCCTTGAACCACCACAATCTCCAGTTGGAGGGGACTGCCGCGTGCAGCGTTCTCCACCTCAGAATCCCGAGAGAAAGGGGGATGACTCTCGCAAAGAGTGCCCTCCACTGTGAATACCCACCACCACGTGGTAAATGGGAATGGCAAGGCGTGTCCGGACGGTGTTTGAGGGAGTAGAGTTGGAGGGTGTGCAGCAGCAGTCGATACAGGGCCCGCCGTTTCATATTCTTAAAAGGGACAAAACTAAAATTCTGGGGGCGGTCCAATATGTGGGGTACAGGTTCCTAGGGAAGGTATGGGACTTTGGGGACAATGTGAAATTGCGTCCGGGCAAGGGTGAGCGCGGATGGGATTCAACAACGTGCCTGGGCATTCTCCAACTGGTGCACTTCGTCGAGTATGAGTACCGCTGTTTTAAAGCCTCAAATAGCTATGTCCCCAAATCGTGGGTCTACAACTGCCGCGCTCCCTTTATACTGCGGCAGCGTCCAGCCCAGACCCTGCCACACAGCACGTCCCTAACTATGGTCACCACCGCCCTCCCATCTGACAGCCACTCAAACCCGCGGGTACGAATGTGCGGATTCTTGAGCAATGGCTCCCTGACGACAGCCGCTACTCCTGCTGGAGGGCAGGCGCTACGCAATTCGGACATGTTCCAGACATTGATCATGTCCTGATAGAAGACAGGCAGCGTCCTGAGGGCGACATCCAAACAGTCATGGTCGATGAACAGGAGCTGTGTGTCACAGTTGAGGTTGTGCCTCTAGCAGAAATAATATGGTGTCAGGGCGCACAACCTCGGATGAGGCTCAATGTGAAGGTATCGCTGCAAGGTCTGAAGGTGGAACGTCACATCCTGCGTGAGAATGCACACCAGCGACTGACTGCCCTCCTCAATAGGTACACTCAGAAGCTGCACAGTGACGGTGCATCTTTTTGTCCCAGACATTTTCGACCAATGTTGTCTGGATGTCAGTGACAAAACCAGGAGGAGGGACAAATTGTACCAACCGTTACCACAGCAGGGCGGCTACCAGTTGGTTTATTACCAGCACTCAACTCCTGTAAAATAGCACTCGGAGAAGTCCTGTCCAGATGCCGAGGCGAGTCGAGATTTTGGCATCCAGCTCCTGCCAGTTCACGGGCCAGGATTCCTCAGCCGGTCTGAGGTAGAACACCAGGCAGAGGAGATGGGTGGTATGCTAGCTGAAACCCCGTTACTGCTCCGGCAGAGATTCCACCGCCATGGACCAACCAGTAGTCCAGGACATTTGGCCCAGTTCATCCTGGCAGAAGACGCAACCGAGTACACCACCTAGCACACGCGCATCCTCCCCAGTACAGCTGGGTAGGTGAAAGTGACGGCCGAGAGGACGAAAACCGTGCCCGCGCGGGGCAGAAACAGCGCCGACAACCTCCTTCACAAGAAACATTGGAAAGGCTCCTCGCACAGGGAATACAGTTGGCTGGAGAGGGGACAGCCTTGACGTACTCCTCTCCCAAAGCGAAAGGGCTCCGTCACGGGACCGTTAACTTTAACTAGACACTCTGCAGCAGCATACAAAATAGGGATCCGGGTAACGAACTGCATCACGAGCCCGAATGCCCGCAGAGTCCCAAGCATATACACGTGATCGGCCCCGTCCAATGCCATCTCCTGGTCGGGAGACAGGAAGGTGCTTGGCAGACCATCCTGTCCACAGATATGGATCAGATCCTGGACCAGCTGGCCGTTGACGGCTATCCTCCTGCCCAGGACCGTGTAGCACTTCTCTGGGTGAATCATGTCGGCCAAGATGGAAGCGAGGCAAGAAGGAAACATCTTGGTGAAGAGTATGTAATCCGTGCTGAGGAGGGAAACCGGATGCCAGTTCTTCAAAGAACGAACATCCCTCTTCATTGCCAGCAAAATGATGACCTCCTTGCGCCATGAAAGGGGCAGCTCTCTGGCAAATAGACATTTCTCCAGGACCTAGGCATAGTCGCTTCCCATGACTTCCAGAACTCCCTGAGAACTCCACAGTCAGCCCGTCCAGCCCCGGTGACGTGACCTTTGATAGCCAGTAGAGCACACCGGTCAGCTCCTCCAAGACGACATGAGTGTCGAAACCTCCAGCGTTCTCAGGGCTGAGCTGTGGTAGGTCCTCCCACAGAACTCTGCAAGCATCCTCGCTGTACGGATCGGGACAGAACAGAGACCAGGTACCTGGAGAGCTGCGTGGACCGACCACTACTCTCATTCAAATGAGCTCTATAGGTCAAGTGCTAGTTGGGCTCTATCCTGGCCACTCCCAGTTTACTCAACAAATTCCTCGAGTTCATTGAGGGGACAGAGGGAGAGCTCGGTGGCGGCACCTGGGTCTCAACATTTCGCTGGAGACAAACTCCTCGTCATCCCCAGTGCCCACTGAACCCGAATCATCCTCCGCAAAGTCACCCTCAGCTACTGGCCCCTCCCTCACCATGAGAGTCGGGACTTGTTCGTCACCACCAACTGGTCTCATAACTCCCCGAGAACCCACCCCCAGGATCACCAGTGGTAACGTCGACGGTGCACCCCTTGCTAGAATGAACCGAGGTCGTATCGTTGGACAGCAGAGGCTTGGGCTCCACTCCTCTCCCTAAACCAGGACAACCGGCTCCCCAGGGCCAAGGCCCCCGCAGAAACAGTCGGGGAGGGAGGAATGGGATAATACCATCCTCCCCTCCTCCGCTCTAAAACCCAGATCTGTTAGTTTTATCAATCCTGTGGCCCACACTATGGCCTACGTGCTGTTCAGGCTCGACCCTGGGAACTGGTAATATTGTGGCACCATGGGACTCTGCTGTGTCTCCCGGGTCTCCAGTTGTTTCAGCCATGATGTGGGAAAGGCGGAAGATGCGATGGGCGCACACACTTGTGAGGAGTAGCGCCGTCGTCGTGCTGCGGGGAATTCCTCCCGTCTCCTCGGGGAACGTTTTTACCCTCCCTGACGGCCTGATGGTCATGGGGTCTGAGGGTCTTCCCCCAGTTTTTCACAGAAAACGATAAGCTGGGTGAAGCCAGGAGGCGTGCCCAGAGTTGAGAGAGCCAGTGGTGTCACTTCCTGCCCCACCCCTCGTTTATCCGCTGGTGGTGGGCAGTGCAGCGGCCCAGAATACTTCCCAGGGCCCAGAGAACAAAGATGCTGCTCGAAAGAGATCAGTGTTTGGTTCCCCAAGCTCGGTGCTGTGGTCTGGCTGAGTGGGGCATGGCTTGGGCTCAGGGACCTTCGGGCTGGGATCAGGCAGCGAAGCCACAGGGCTTTCTCTAACCGGACGGGGGTTGGGCCTGGGATCAGGAGTCATGGCAGGGCAGGGACCAGGAACGGATTCTTGGGGTTTGGGGTCAGGGCACGGGGGCGACGCTGGCACGGCCGCCGGAGCATTGTTGTGCCGGGGTGGGGCAGGTAGAGTGTACGTTTTGGGGCAAAGTGACGGCATAGTCTCAGCGAGGGCGGGCTTTGCGCGTTGGGTCCTCTTTTCAACTTTCTGTCTGGCCGGACGCTCACACCATTTCCTGACAGAGGCCGAGGCCTTGGAGGCCTCTGGCTTAGCACCCGCTGTTGTGGTGGTGATCTTTGGGGCGGGGGAGTGGGTGCGGCGGCGCCAATCTCAGCCGTTGGTGTCGGCTGAGTAGCCTTCTGGGTGGGCTGTGGGCCAGTGGACTGACAAAACTAGTCATGGCCTTACTGCAGGCCTCGCTGGTCATGTTCGGGTCGGGGTCGGCCTTGAACCTCACGCGTTTAGTCAGGTGCTTGAAAAGGGTCTGGGTTGCGGGGGGGGGGGGGGCTAAAACAGCCGAGCCTAGGGCAACAGCTACCCCAGCATAGGTGCGGCAGGCGCCTTCGAATTTGGGGCTCGCCATGCTGTGCTGCTGTATGTTGGTGGAGGTTGGCCCCAGAAAACAGCTGTAGTCGACGTCCAGGTGCTGACCCAGACAGTGGCAGCAGCAGCCGTGGAGGCAGGCCTCAGGCAGCAGCAATGGAGGTCTTGGGAAGGGTCTAAAGCAAGTCCCAGGCAGCAGCAGTGAAGGTCTTGGGAGGGGCCCAAGGCAAGTCCCTGGCAGAAGTGGTGGAGACATGTCCCAAGCAGCAATAGCAGAGGCAGGTTCATGTGGGTCCCCAAGGGCCAGCACGGGGGGTATGCCCCAGGCAGCAGCAACACTCTCTTGGTTTGAGTGAGGCAACAGCAGACACAGTGGAGGCAGGTCCCATGCAGCAGCAGCAGTTGAGACAGCTGTAGGCAAGTCCCAGGCTGCAGCACTAGAAGCAGGCCCAGGATTCAGAGCTCACTCCTACTCCTACTTCCTTCCTCATTCTTCCTTCTTCTCAAAGCGCACTGAATGTCGGACAGCTAGTTCAGAGTCAGTCCACTCCTCTGACGCAAAAAATCGAGAGACTTTATTCAATTTCCATCACCAGGAAGAAAAGAAAACAGCCAAGTGACCAGTGTCCTTATCAAAGGGAAATGCTGTGTCCCTCTTCTTTTTTATTTTTTTGAGCGTGAACAGGATGTCGGACACTCCTGCACTTCGTTTTTCTGACACTCCTGCTCTCTTTTATTTTTACACCCACACTATTGCCAAACTGTGGTAGTGCTTATTAATCCCCCGCACCCACGGTGGGTATGTGCAGGTGTGTGACAAAGCAAAAGACACAATGTGTACAAATCTGTATTAATTTTCCACCACCAGGAAGACAAATAAAACACCCAAGAGACCAGTGACAAACAGTGCCCTTCTCATCAAAGGGTAATGCTGTGTCCCTCTTCTAACGTTTATTTTATTAAACAATTCACACTTTACAAAACAAATAATATTAACAGCTGTATACAGAGAAAGAACAATTTTACAAGGGAGAGGAGGAGCAAAGCCAGTGCCCAAACCCGAGTGTTCAAACAGTTTTCAGGGAAATGAGGAACCTCAAATCACAGTTTCAATCATTACAAAACTGTAACAATGACATTTGTACGTATAAGACAGTACAATTACATAAGAAACAGTCCATACAATATAGACCTACAGAAAACCAGAACGACCCCGTCCCTCCCACCTTTCGGCCATTCTAAGGCAGCCAGCACATACGCAGCTTCCAGCTCTCATCCACCCCATGACCTTTCCAGTTCTCGGTTTGCCCTGACACATCTTTCACACATCTCTGGGACAGCACTCCCTGGTACTCGTTCAGGGTGATATCGCTGAGGACGTCATATCCGCCTTCGGGCTCTCGGTCTGCCACTACATACCATAGGGCTCTCACCCACCCCGATGCGCCATCTGGCCCATGGACTGCCCTGACTCACCTACTAGCCCACCTCTAGGACAGCCCGTCCCCTTCCCCTGGGACGACAGAGTGCAGGGCAGACCACAAGCTTTTCGGATCTGGGCCTGTCGCTACGGACCATCTGGCCCATGGCTGCTCCTACACACCTTACGACCACCTCGAGGACAGCCCGACTTGATTACCCTTTATCCGGATGAAATCACTCAGAACAGCCTACCCATTTCTGGCTCTGGGGGCAAATAGTATCGAGGTGGCTTACCCACCCCTCCAGCTTTCCGGACAGCGTGCCCATCTTCAGGGTCACAGGATGGCCTACCCAACCTCTGGCTCTCAAGGCAACCTATCTACCCTCCGGCTCTCGGGGCAGCCTACCCACCCTCCAGCTTTCGGAACAGCCTATCCACCTTTAGGTTTACAGGACGGCCTACCCACCCTCCGACTCTCGGGACCGGCTACCCATCTTCGTCTCTCAGGGCAGTCTACCAACATTTAGGTTCACAGGAGGGTCTACACACCCGTAAACTCTCAGAGTGACTGCTTTCAGAACGACCTATGAGAATCCCAGCTCTTGGAAATGCCTGCTCGACCCAGGGACACACAACATAGCGCAGGTGATAACCCACATAGCAACATGACAGAGTTAATTATCAACAATCAGAGTTCTTTCTGATACACAGAGACTATTAACTTAGACAGTTCTCTTCAAAATATAGTGTCATTTCCCTAGTACAGAGTCCACTCCAGGACAGAGTACCTTGTTAGAAATGAGGTTCCACTCCTTACTGCATAGTCCATTGCTAAAAATTGAGTCCAAAACCGAGGGCAGAGACCACTCCTGAAGGCTGAAAATGCACACTCAACAAGACACAGGATTTCAGTTTCCATAGAGTCCTGGCCAAACCAGAGAGAACCAGGTCCACTCACACCAACATAGCACAATTTAAAGGTGCAGTTAAGTCACAGGGGTTTGGTCCAATCCCGAAGGAAGCGTCTACTCCCAAACTCCAAGATAGAACAAGTGCTCACCTCCCAGCACACACACATTTGTTAAATATTCAGAGGCCCAGTCCCAATGTTGGGACTCGCCACAGGAAAGCTCATCTGGTAAGATGTATTATCTCAGAAATGCTTAGTCTAAACATAAACAAACTGTGAAGTCACATACAAAAAACAAAGAAAACTAGAGTCCAAGGGCTAAGCCCTACCACAAAATCAACATTGTCCATTTCACAAAAGTGAAAGCGCGAAGAGTAACATACAGGCAGCAACCAGCCTATGAAACAACAATCCCCTAATGACAACTGATTTACACTGTGTGCATCATTTGTTTAGAAATTAGTTCTCACTAAAGTAATGCCAGTTAACAAACTGGCTAAATAATTCAGCCAGTTCAGGAATCAGGGTCCCCCCACCAAATAACAACAGAAGTAACATACTGACTGTGGCCCAACCAGCACAGATTCAGTCCCCTAAATTGAGAAGACTCTGAATCTTCTGTTTATTTTTAATTAAACAATACAGTTTACGAAACAATTTACAGCTATATACAGAGGAACAGCAATTTACAAAGAAGAGGAATGGCAAAGCCAATCCCCAAACCCTGCTGTTCAAACGGTTTTCAGGGAAACGAGGACAAACCTCAAATCCCAGTTTCAATCATTACAAACAGTAACAATGACATTTGTACATATGACAGTCCAATTACGTAAAAAAAACAGAGCATGGAATATAGACCCCAGGAGAACCCAGCAAGACACCCCCCCACCCACGACCACCACCACCGTCTCTCCCACCTTCTGGCCACTCTAAGGTAGCCCGCTCCTACGCTCCTTACAGCTCTCAGTGAACACCATGCCCCTTCCAGTTCTCGTTCCGCCCTATCACAACTTTTGAGAACCTCTCGAACAGCCCACCCCAGTATAAGCCAGGCGTGACATTGCTGAGGATGGCCTACCCACCTTCGGGCTCTCGGTCTGCCCCTACGTACCATTGAATGCTCACCCGCCCCGATGCGACGTCTAGCCAATGGACTGCCCTGACACACCTTCCTGCCACCTCTAGGACAGCCCGTCCACTTCCCCAGTGACGACAGCGTGCACGGCAGCCCACAAGCCTTCTGGATCTCAGCATGCTCCTACGCGCCTTCTGGCTCTCAGTTGCTCTGATACCTTTCCACCACATCGAGGACAGCCCGTCCTGAGCACCCGTTCTTGGGACGATAGCGCTCAGAACAGCCTACCCACCTTCTTGCTCGCTGGGACACTGGCATCCGGGTGACCTACCCACCTTCCAGCTTTTGGGACAGCCCACCAGCATTTAGGTTCACAGGATGGCCTACCCACCCTCCGGCTCTCAGGTTGACAGCTTTCAGGACGACCTATGAGCATCCCAGCTCACAGTGCGGCCTCCCAGACCCAAGGACATATAAGAAAGTGCAGGTGATAAACCCCACAAACAAGAAGATAGTCAATTACCAACAAACAGAATCCTTTCTGGTACATAGAGTCCATTACCATAAGCAGCTTTCTTCAACATAGTCCATTCCAAGGAACAGAGTCCACTACAGTATACAAATTACATTATCGGAAATGGAGTCCACTCCAAATTGCAGAGTCCGTTGATAAAGACAGAGTCCACAATCGAGGGCAGAGTCCACTCCTGCAGGCAGCAAAAGCACACCTCGCAGCATACAGGTATTCAATCTCCATGGAATCTTGGCCCATCCTTGGAGAACCAGGCCCACTCACAGGAACACAGTATGTTGTAAATGTGCAGTTAACTCACAGGGGTTTGGTCCACTCCTGAACGCAAGGTCGTCTCCTAAACTCCAGGTATAGCAAGTGCTCGTTTCCCAGAACACACAGGTGTTCAATCTTCAGAGGCCCAGTCCCAGGGTTAGGCCTCTCTACTGGAATAGCTCATCTGGTAAGATGTATTTCTTCACAAAGGCTTCGTCCAAACACCAGCAAACAGTGAAGAAACATACAAAAAATAATGAAACCTGGAGTCCACGGGCTAAGCCAACCCCAAAATCAACATTGTCCTTTTTCCAAAAGTGAAAGAGGAAGTGCAACACACAGGCTGCAACCAGCGAATAAAACAACAATCCCCTAATGAGAACTGAATTACACCTGAAACGCGCAGTGTGCATCAGGAGTTTAGAAAATTAGCCCTCACTGAAGTAATACGAGTTAACAAACTGGCTAAATAATTCAGGCACTTCAGGGAAAAGGTTCTGCCTCGTCCTGCCAAATAAGGAGCATAAACCAACAGTAACACACGACCTGTGGCCCAGCCAGCGCAGAAACAGCCCCCTAAACTGAGGAAACCCTGAATCTCCTATTCATATCAGTCAGCCAAGGCTTTCCTCATTGTTCCAGATTAACAGCCGAATTAAGGTATTTCATTCAGGAAGTACACTGTTTGATCACATTACATTCACTGCACTTCGGTTTTCAGGACATGACTTCCAATTTTGCAAATGCCACACAAATTGGCAATGCAGTGTACATAGAAGAGCATCGTATCAGACTTTAAGTAAATACAGACAGAATGGTCATGCTCCACGGTGTTTCTGATGTTTTCTCAGCAAAACGATCTTAGCAAGATTTCAGAGAGAGACGCAGAGAGTGAGAGAAAAAGGAACACGAGTGAAAAAGATAGATGGAGAGAGAAACTCCAAATGCATAATCTTTATCTCTTCTCCCTCAGTGCTCCTCTGAATTTTTCTGAACGTGGAAAATAGATGTTTCAGCAGCAAGGCATAATGAAGATGGCAATCATCGAGATTCAATAGGAGGTGCCCTGGCCCATGTTTGATCTGATGCAATAAAACTTTATTGGTGCAGAAGTCAATGTTAAATATTCCTTCAGAAACTCCTTCCCAACTCTATTCCATCATGTTGCCCCTCAGTGAAGCTGTTATAGTTGTGCTGCAATACTGGGATTAATCTGAAAATGTGGAAAATATTCCAAGTGTGTCTGAATATATCAATAGCAGGAAAACCTCCACTTTGCCATTTGTCACCTTATCACTCTACTCTCCATGATTACCAAAGTGATAGAAGCGATCACTACTCAGCAGCAACGCCAACGTTATGACATGTTCATTGTGGTCAGAATGATTTGAGACATGGGAAGTTGTCTCATTCTCTCATAAAACATTGATGCACACACAGTAATAATAAAGGGGGAACCTCCAGAGGTGAAGTGAAAGTAACTGTCCGTAAAGTTCTAACATTTAACTAGTTATGGCATCAAGAAGGCCTAAACTTTCTCAGGGTCGTCTCCTTGACCTAATAATTTTCTGTGAATCACCTGTGTTCCAACATATGCTCGGATGTACGATATTCACTTACAATTGTAAAACATCCAGCTCTATTTGGGACTCCTCAATTAGTGAAGCAGTCCATGTCCACATGGTCCAAATCCTGGACAATATCCTGACTTGGGCTAATAAATAGCAAGTAGCATTCAATGATTATCTCGAGCAAGAGAGAACTTAATTGTTGATTTTTGCTGTTCTCTGATATTATTGACATTAAGTTTATTTTTATCAACATCCTGTCAGTTACCATTGAACAGAAACAGAACAACGGCCATGATACAAATGTTGTGTCTCTAAGAACAATTCAGATGCTAGACATCTTACAGAGACCAACTCACCTCCTGACCACCAGCTATCACTTCCCTGGATGAGTGCACCCACAACCACATTCAACAGATTTGAAATCCAGGCCATAGCAGCCCATATGTTTGACACCACATTGATGCACATGCACTCTTTCCACCATCAATAATCACGGCATCATGTGAGATCTCCTGCAGGTTTTCATTTGGCATTGGAGTTGTATTCTGTGCATTTTCTTTTGTTTTATATATCTACTGCTGGTCCACACAGACTCTCCAAGGGGCAAGATGTGCATGCACGTAGATACAGATTGGCCTGGATATCGGGTGGATGCGTCACACAGGAACTCCAGAGGGCACAGTTAAGAGTGGTGAAGCTGCACAGGGGAGGACAAATAGATAGGATGATGGAGGGGGGAAGTGGGAGACTGTAGATTAAGTGAATTAAACGCCTGATCGGTGTCAGGCTGAAATGAAGAGGCGTTTATAAATAACACATAATTGTTTGGAAAGAGAACACAATTTATGAAATGAAAATGTGATGTTTGATTAATACAACCATCAATAATATGAAAGCATAAATAGTTATTTGTTTCCAGCATTTCAGGCACAGGCACAAACTCTATCTCCGACTCTCTCTCTCCTCTGTCTCTCTCACACACAGACACACACACACACACAGAAACATACATATGCACACAGACATACATATAATATCTGACCTGATTCTATCTTTGAAATAAATAAATTCTTTGTCCAGTGGATTGATTTGCTTATGGGATGAAAAATCAAAAAAACCTTAGACATATTGTTGATATCATCCCTCATTCTGTGTTTTGC
>NW_025209781.1:0-17514 GCF_004010195.1 Chiloscyllium plagiosum
GACAAACTTCGGAAATATTTGATGTTGTTTCTTCCAGCATAGACCACAGACAACCAGTGGAAGTAGTGTATTTGGATTTTCAGAAGTCTGGGCGGGCGGGAAAAATTCCTGGCTGTAACAGCTGCTCCTTGTATTGAGCAATTTTAGGTGTTGGAGGTGATTTCCTCGAATCCCAGAAGCAGCAATTACTGTTTTGTATACTGTTGCATTGTTTTGGAACTTTGGGATAAAACAGTCAAAGCAACAGCAGTTTTAAGAGGGAAAAGAACAGGCAAAGGAAGCACATGGTGAGGGGAACAAACTGACAGGACAGCATACCTGCACAGTTACTGTCTTTGCTGTTTGAATTCATGTATCGCTGGATACCAGAGTGACTCTAGGAAAATTAACAAACAGTGAAATTTACAACTGCTTTGAGGAACTGTTTGGGCAACGTTCCCAGACAGATAGTGAATTGTTTTAACTATGTCCTACAGAAAGTCTGCAGAAGTGAGTAGAGTGGGTTCTTCCTTAATTATATGTTTTTGAGATATGTCTCTTGATTAATCTTAAAATATAAGCCATAAATATTAATTTAACCTTGGGCAGTGTTTTGTAGAGGAATAAGACATTTTTCTTTTTCTGGGTCTGTAGATTGTGAAGGAGCACAAATGGCCTTAGTAGAATCATATGCGCTTCTTGTCAGATGTGGGAGTTTAAGGAGGATTTAAGGGTTACTGCGGGATATATGTGTAATAAATGCTTCTGGTTGCGAATTCTATCAGAGCGAATGGATCGTTTGGAGAGACAGTTTAAGACAATGAAGAATTGGTAACAGCAACAGTATGTGATGGATGGCAGTTATAGGAAGGGGGGAAGTCTCAGATACAGTTACTTAGATGGGTTAACTCCAAGAAAGGCAAGATAGTTAAGCAGCTCGTGCAGGAGTCTTCTGGGGCTGTCCCCATTTCAAATAAATATGCTGGTTTGGAAAATGTAGCGGGTAATGGATTCACAGGGGAACGTAGCATGAGCAGCCAAGTTTCTGGTATGGAGACTGGCTCTAATGCAACAAGGGATACGTCGGATTCCACGAGGTCAATTGTGTTAGGGGACTCGCTAGTCTGAGGTACAGACAACGGTTCTGTGGACAGCAGAGAAAAAAGCAGTATGGTGTGCTGCTTCCCTGGTGCCAGGATCAAGGATGTCTCAGAAAGGGTGCAGAATGTTCTCATGGGGGAGAGGGGTCAGCAAGAGGTCATTGTCCAAATTGGAACCAACGACATAGGAAGGGAAAATGTTTGAGATTATGGACGGAGATTGCATGGTGTTAGGCAGAAATTTAAAAAAGGATGTTCTTGAGAGTAGTAATATCTGGATTACTCCCGGCGCTACGAGCTAGTGAGGGCAGGAATAGAGGGATAGAGCAGATGAATGCATGGCTATGGAGCTGGTGTATGGGAGAAGGATATACATTTTTGGATCACTGGAATCTCTTTTGGGGTAGAAGGAACCTGTACCAGAAGGACGGATTGTAGCTGAATTCAAAGGGGACGAATTTACTGGCAGGGAGATTTGCTAGAGCTGGGCGGGAGGATTTAAACTAGTAAAGCGGGATAGACCAGACCTAAAAGTTGAAGTTCTAAATTGAAGAAAGGCCAACTTTGACGGTATTGGCAAGAACTTTCAAAACCTGATTGGGGGCAAATGTTCATAGGTAAATGGACGGCTGGAAAATGGGAAGCCTTCAGAAATGAGATAACAAGAATCCAGAGAAAGTACATTCCTGTTAGGATGAAAGGAAAGGCTGGTAGGTACAGGGAATGCTGGCTAACAAAAGGGTTTGATTAATAAAAAGAAGGAAGCATCTGTCAGATAGAGACACGATAGATCGAGAGAATCCGTAGAAGAGTATAAAGGAAGTAGGAGTATACTTAAGAGGGAAATCAGGAGGGCAAAAAGGGGACATTAGATAGCTTAAGCAAACAGAATTAAGGAGAATCCAAAGGGTTTTTACAAATACATTAATGTCAAAATCATAATTAGGGAGAGAATAGCGCCCCTCAAAGATCAGAAAGGCAGCCCTTGTGTGGAGCTGCAGAAAATGGGGGAGATACTAAACGAGCATTTTGCATCAGTATTTACCGTGGAAACGGATAGGGAAGATATAGAATGTCAGGAAATAGATGGGTTACACGTTGAAAAATGTCCATATTACAGAGGAGGACGTGCTGGATGTATTGAAACGGGTAAAGGTGGATAATTCCCCAGGACCTGAACAGGTGTACCATAGAACTCTGTGCGAAGCCAGAGAAGTGATTGCTGGGCCTCTTGCTGAGACATTTGTACTATTGATAGTCACAGGAGAGGTGCCAGAAGACTGGAGTTTGGCAAACGTAGCGCCACTGTTCAAGAAGTGTGGTACGGACAAGGCAAGGAACTATAGGCTGACGTCGGTGGTGAACAAGTTGTTAAAGGGAATCCTGAAGGACAGGATGTACATGCATTTGGAAAGACAAGGACTAATTAGGGATAGTCAACATGGCTTTTCCGTGGGAAATCATATCTCATCATCTCGATTGAGTTTTTTTGAAGAAGTAACGAAGAGGGCAGAGCGGGAGATGTGATCT
Source organism: Chiloscyllium plagiosum (assembly GCF_004010195.1). NCBI lineage: Eukaryota > Metazoa > Chordata > Chondrichthyes > Orectolobiformes > Hemiscylliidae > Chiloscyllium > Chiloscyllium plagiosum. Next base: position 2,610 of record NW_025209781.1, read on the forward strand.
ATATGGATTTCACTAGCGCATTCGACAAGATTCTCCATGGGAGACTGGTTAGCGAATTTATATCTCACGGAATACAGGGACAATTAGCTGTTTGGATACAGAAGTAATTCAATTTTGAAGACAGAGGGTTGAGGTGGAGAGTTGTTTTTCAGACTGGAGACCTGTGACCAGTGGAGTACCACAAGGATCAGTGCTGGGTCCTCTACATTTTTGTCAATTACATAAATGATTTGGATGCGAGCGTAAGAGGTATCGTTAGTAAGTTTGCAGATGACAACATAGTTGGAGGTGTAGTGGACAGTAAAGAAGGTTACCTCAGAGTACAACAGGATCTTGATCAGATGGGCCAATGTGCTGAGAAGTGGCAGATGGAGTTTAATTCAGATAAATGCGAGGTGCTGCGTTTTGGGAAAGCAAAGTTTATTCCTATCGGAAATATGTTGTGAAAATTGAAAGGGTTCAGGAAAGATTTACAAGGATGTTGACAGAGTTGGAGGATTTGAGGTATAGGGAGAGGCTCTACAGGCTGGGGCTGTTTTCCCTTGAGCGTTGGAGGCTGAGTGGTGACCTTATAGAGATGTACAAAATTATGAAGGGCATGGAGAGGATAAATGGATAAAGTATTTTCCCTGGTGTCGTGAAGTCCAGAACTAAAGGGCATTGGTTTTGGTGAGAGAAGAAAGTTGTTGGGCGTCACGGTGGCACAGTGGTTAGCAATGCTGTCTCACGATGCCAGAGACTCGGGTTACAATTCCCGCTTCAGTCTGTGTGGACTTTGCACATTCTCCCGATGTCTGCGTGGGTTTCTTCCCACAATCCAAAAATGTGCAGGTTAGGTGAATTGGCTATCCTTAATTACCCGCAGTGTTAGTTTAAGGGGGATGGGTCTGGGTGGGTTGCGCTTCAGCGGGTCGTTGTGGACTTGCTTCCACACTTTAAGAAATCTAAAGGTAAAAGATACCTAAGGGACAATTTTTTCACACAGACGGTGGTATGTGTATGGAATGAGCTGCCAGAGGATGTGGTGGAGGCTGGTACAATTGCAGCATTTAAAAGGCATTTGGATGGTTATATGAATAGCAAGAGTTTGGAGGAATATGGGCCGGATGCGGGCAGGTGGGACTGGATTGGGTTGGGATATCTGCTAGACATGGACGGATTGGACTGAAGGGTCTGTTTCCATGCTTTACATCTCTATGCCTCTATAACTCACACAGTGAGTTCGTAAATGCAATTAGTGTGAAATGTATTTGGAGGAATACGTGTAATTGGAAAGATAAAGTTAGGCTGTAGTTTGTTTCAGGGAGTCGGAATATAGAGGTAAAGACATCATGAAGCAGTTGCATAGAGTGTTGGTGAGAGTGTACCTGAGGTATTGAGTGCAGTGTTGGTGACCTAATCTAAGAAAGATTACACTGATCACAGAGGACATGCAATGAACATTCTCCAGATTAATTCGTGAGATGACAAGATTTTCTCATGGGGAGATTTGTATTGTGACCTCTTCAGTTTCAAAGCATGAGAGGTGATCGCAGTGAAATTTCAAAAATCTATGATGCATGTGATGAGGTGGAAATAAATAGGATGTTTCTCTAGCTGTCTCCTCTTTTTTTAAGGCAAATGATGACAGGATAAGGGATATGCCATTTAAGACCGTAATAAGGAGGAAACTCTTCCCTCAGAGGGGACTGACTAACACAGGGACATAGAAGCCTGTTGGCAGGGCAAGATTAAGGAGAATCCCCAGATATTCTTCACGTATATCAAGTGGAACAGAACAACCAGGGAACATGTAGGGCCTATTAGTGACTTGTCACTAATATTCCTGAGGAAGGGCTTATGCCCGAAACGTCGATTCTCCTGTTCCCTGGATGCTGCCTGACCTGCTGCGCTTTTCCAGCAACACATTTTCAGCTATTAGTGACTTGCCAAGTTGCATCCCAACTCAACGTCATGGTAGAAGGGCGTTTGTGTGACTGAGCCCAATTTCCTCTGGTGTACCACAGAGATCAATGCTGTGTCCCTTATTATTTGTGGTATTCAAAAGTGATGTGAATGTGAAGTGGGTAGGGGGAGTGTGATAAGTAAGTTTGTGTTTGACGCAAAGATTGGCCGGGTGGTTGGCAGTGAGGAGGAAGGTCTTATGTTACAGAAAGATACAGCTGGAATGGTCAGATGGTCAGATCAATCGCAGATGGAATGGAACCCTGATAAATGTGAGGTGATCCACTTTGGAAGAAGGAAACAGACAGGGGAGTACTCAAAGAATGGCATCACACTAGGAAGCTCAGAGCGTGCTTCTTCACACATCTATGAATGTGACTGGATATGATAATTGATGAGTTCGGCATTACTGTAGATAAAGCCTTTATTCATTGACCCAAAAATTATACGAGTTTAATATAGCACTTTGGTAAGGCCAAATGAAATATTGTGTGCAGTTCTGTGAGCCAAATTACAGGAAGGATGTGATTGTACTGGATGAAGTGCAGAAGAGATTCACCGGGATGTTCCCTGGGATGGAACATATGAGCTGTGGAGAGAGGCTGGGTAAGCACGAGTTATTTATTCTGGAGCAGAGGAAGTTGAGTGGGTAAGTAATTCAGGTTTAAGATTACAAGGGGCATGGACAAGGTGAATAGATAACAGCTGTTCTTTTTAGTCAAAGTTTCAGATTCCTTACAGAGTGAAACCGGGGAATGGAGAATGGAGAACAGAGAAACATGACACGACTACTTCACTTCTGCCGTCACAGAAAAATACATAAACAAAGACTTCCCAGGAATAGGAGAAAATCTGAATCTGATGAGAAAATGATGTAGAATTAAACTAGTAAATAAACTAATTTGGAGTCATTCTTGGAGCTGCAAATAATGAGCATAGGAAAAAATCAACACACATTAATGAAATGGGAAACATATTTGAGAAACTGACTGGTAGATTAATTACAGAAAAAAAACAATAGAGGCACTGAACTTGGATTTTCAGCAAGAATTTTAATAGAGTCCCAAGCCTAGTGTGCAAAGTAAAAGCATATGGGATAGGAGGTAATATATGAACATGGTGTTAAAATAGGACTGTTGACAGGAAACAATGAACAGGAATAAATGGGTGGTTTTCAGTTTGGAAGGCTCATGAGGCATCGCAACGATTGGTGCTGGGGCGCCAGATATTCACAATACATCTCAAACATCTCGCTGAGAGAATCAAATGCAAAGTTTCCAAGTCTGCTGATGGAACTAGGATTTTGAAAAGTGAGGAGGGTGTGAAAGAAACTTCAAGATGATTGAAACAAATGGAGTGAATGAGTAAATCTGTGGCAGATGAAGAGCAGTGTGGATAGATGTGATGTTTTCTACTTTGTTGGGAAACACTAAACTTCCAGCTAACCATTGGAAAAGGGAATGGTTGAGAAATGTCGATCTATGAAGGGAACTGACTTTTCTTCTGTTATTGTTTGGACAGACATCTGAGTTCCAGGGCAGTGAGTTATGAAGCCAGAGGCCAATACAGGGAATACATTGGCACAGAGACCAGTTTATGCAGGCCCACCAAGTGGGGAGCTGTAACATTGAAAATGATCTGCGATCTCCCTATACACCAGTCACTGAAAGTAGGATTGCAGGAGCAGAAAGCAGTCAGGAAGATAAAAGTGGTGTTGACCCTCATTTCAGTTGGGCTTGAGTCCAGCAGTAAGGGTGTCTCAGTGCAGCTGTACAGGCTATTGGTGAGATCTCAACTCGAACATTGTGCAGTATTGTGTGCAGTTTTGGTCTCCGTACCTAACAAAGGACAAACCTGACATTGAGGGAGTGCAGCGAAGGCTGACCAGACTGATCTCTGGGATGACAGACCTTTTGTGGGAGCAGAATTTTGGGCGACTGATCCTGTATTCCATGGTGTTTAGGAAAATGAGTGGAGATCTCAGTGAGATATTTAAAACACTGACAGGGTTAGGTAGATTGGAAGCAGTGATGATAATTCCACTGGCTGGGACGTCTAAAACAGTATCAGGTACAGGCAGGTCACATTGCATTTAGATACCAATAAATGTCTGCACTCAGAGACTGATGAACCTGGGAATTCTCTCTCACATAAGGCTGTGGACGACAAGGCACAAAAGACTAATAAGGATGTCTAAACACCGAAAGGATGGGGGAGATAGCAGGAGTATAAATAAAGGGTCAGCCATCATTATATTGAATTGGATAGCAAACTCGACAGACCAAGGGGACTACCGCAGTTCCTATTTTATAGCTTCACAAGGTTAATCATTTAAGGCATGTGTACAGTGAGTGGGGAAAGTGCATTGAGGAGGTGTCAGACATTAACTAGAATGGGGCAGGCTGAATGTTCTGTATAGCCTATTACATTCCCGATGTTTCCATGTGGTTTGTGGGAAAGCTCTGTAAATGTTGTCACAAGTTCACAGATGTTAGGAAGGACGTCTCTGCAGGATCGGCAGGACTGTCTTTCCAGTTCCCTTTTCCATATGAGGCTGGGGCTGTGTGTTCTGTCAGGTTTTATCATTTAAGACGTTGGAGCAGTTTGATACAATAGAGTGTCTTGCTTGGCCTTTTCAGAGACCATTGAAGAGTTTATCACATGTCTGTGTTTCTGGAGTCACTTTTAGGCCAGACCAGGAAAGCACGGGAGATTCACTTCCTAAAAGTACATTGGAAAAGCAAATTGGTGTTGACGATCGACATTTACTTCAAGGTCACTGTTACTGACACCAGATTTGAGATCTCGATATTTTATTCTTTGTTCTTAACTTCCACCAGCTGCCAAAACATTAGCCTGGTCTGGATTATTCATCCAGATGCTTTTCCAAAACAGCACCATCTCCAAATGGGGACCTATCAGAAACCACACAGAACAAGTTATGTCTGTGCTGTTCGACAGCTCTATCAAAAGTCATTGCCCATTGCCATTGTCATCTACTGTGTTCAGCTTTCACGTGCAGCAAATCGAATTGGTTGAAGACTGGCAACCGTGATCCTGTCCGCATCATGATGACGGTGAGTTGAATCATCGACTCAACACCCCTGGTTAGGAAGGTACAGATACTATTTCCTTGTTTTTTTACACTGATGTGCAAAGCTGATCCATTGATAGAATGGGAATAAATGTGGAGCCATCTCCATCAATTAGTTGTTTAATCGTCTATTACGATTTTTGGTCGGATGTGGCAGGCTGCAGCGATCTGGGTGTATTGACCTTATGACAATTTCTCTCTCTCTATCATTAGATTCGGTTTCATTTGATTTCATAGGATTCATTGTCGTATGTATCTAAGTAGAGTGAAACTTTTTGTTTATGCACAGTTCTGGCAGATCATAGTGAGAGTTGGAGCTGCTTTTTTTTAGAGACATGGAGTGGCCGAAATTTAAAAGTCTACTTCAACTGTATGTTTTTGAATAGGCACAAAATAGCTAGAAATTAAAATAGATTGCTTCAGCGTTAGTGAAAAAAGGGCCTTTGAAAAGGGAATTATTCCAAGGCAAAAGAAAGGATAACCTGATTCGCAAGATTCTGAAACATGCCAACATTGTGATAAAGCAGGTTCTTTTTAAAAAAATGATGATTTGTAACAGAACCCAGATGAAATAATGAAATTGTAGCATAAAAACTTTGAAGAATCACTACAAAAGATAACTTATTCTGATCTCGGTAAGGATTCTTTTCATCCACATAAACAGCAACTCAAGTTATCTTTCCGAAGCTAGCTGCGCCTTTGAAACTATTTACAATAGTGATAAGTTCTAGTTAAATATTTGGTAAATAATCATGGACACAGATTTCAACGTAATTATAAAACCTTAAAGAGATGCCTGGCATGTCTTGTCTAATTCGCTAAGAAAACGGTTAACAGTAGAACTAAAAATAATAATACGAATGTTGTAACAGAATCAACTTTTTACTGTAAATTGTGATCACGGAATTTGATAAGAGAGAGCTTGCCCATTGGAGAATAGAATTTATCCAATCCTTCAAAATAAACAATGAGGGGTATGACCAAAAAGAGCACAGCCCCGAACTTTGGAATGCATTATTGAAAGATCCCAAGGACGAGAGATAACAACAATCGTTAAACAACCGAAACAAATAAGAATCTCGGGCTGGCCATGCGAGTGTCCATCATTGATCAGTTGTTTTACAAGATTGGTTCTGCAGAAGGGGAGTGGAGGGTACACTGACAAAGTTGTGTACGATCATTGCAACACAAAACGTATAAAATACTGTCTTTTTAATGCAAAATCGAAGTGGGTCATTGATTTACCTTCTGATCTGAGCTAAAGATTAAGGAAAGGATTGTCTTCTCATGTCAAAGCCAGATTCGAGGAAGTTCCTTTGGTATTCTCCCAGCATTAACCAGGTTTTGCTTGAATTTAAGTCCATTCCGTGCCTGTGCCCTGTCTGCCTCCAAAGTATTTGACCCTAGCTGGGGAATCTCGCTCCTACAATAAGCAAGGACATACAGATCATAGGGTAAAGGAAAACCTGAGACTGAGGCATACAGGCTACACCAGAAAGGGCATGCAATAGGCAACAACAATGTGAACAAGACCAGCATAATTTGAAGTGAGAGAGTCCATTCCTCTGTTTAATAATGGCTGGGAAGATGCTGTTCATGAGCCGCTGGTTTGTGTGTTCAAGCTTCTGTATTGTCTGCCTGATGGGAGAGATTGCAGGAGATCCAGGGTGCGATGGGTCTTTGATAATGTTGTTAGCCTTTCCGTGGCAGCGAGCTGTGTAAATGGAGACAATGGATAGGACGTTAGTTTCCGTGATGGCATGGGCTGTGCACACAACCTTCTGTCATTTCTCTTACTGTCCTGGGCAGGGCTGTGGCCACACCAGGACATTATGCACCCGGATAGTTTGCTGTCAGTGGTGCATTTGTAGACATTGGTGAGGGTCCTCTTGGACATGTCAAATGTCCTGAGCTGCCAGAGAAAGAAGAGGCGTTCTTGTGCCATCTCGGCTGTCACATCTACATGGGAGGTCTGTTATCGTTACTCCAAGCAACTTAATGCTTTCCACTCTTTCAACTTCAGTTCCATTGATGCAGTTGGGGGCATGTTCTCCTCCTTTCTTTGTGAAGTCATTGATCAGTTGGTTAGTTCTGCCGACGTTGAAAGAGAGGATGGTCTCAGTGCAGCACATCACTAAGTCTTCTATTTCCGTTCTGTATTTTGACTTGCCATCATTACATACCTGTCCTACTATGATGGTATCATCAGTGAACATGAAGATGGCATTCGTTCAGAATTTGGCAATACAATCGTGGGTGTACAGGGAATATAGTAGGGGGGGGGGTGAGGACACATCCTTTGGAATTTTAGTGTAGAATGCTATCATGGAAGAGACACACTTATCTATTTTCACTGATTGTACTGTGGGTCAGAAAGCTGAGGATCCAAGTTCAGAGGGCGGAGCAGAGACTAAGGTCAGGGAGTTTTGTGATTATTCTGAAGGGAATAATGGTGTTGAAGGTGAACCTATAGTCAATGAGCAGGAATCTGACGTGGGTTTTCTTGTTGTCCAGTTGTTCCAGGGATATGGCACCCGCTATCGACCCATTGCACTGGTAGGCAAACTGTAGGGGATCGAGGCAGGCTGGGAGACTGGAACTAATGTGGGCCATGACTAGCTTATCGAAGAACTTTATTCCCCTCAGTCTCCTGCCCTCTAAAGAGAAATGTCCCAGCTTATCCAACCTCTCCCTATGACTCTGCCCCTTCAGTCCTGGCAACATCCTTGTAAAGTTCCAGTTCAATACCATCCTTCCTATAGCAAGGTGACCAAAACTGTACACAATGCTGAACTTGGAAATATTTGGAACTGTAAGTTTTACTCTGCTGCCAATTATTATGCTGCTGTGATATTGTTTTATTTTTTGTGTTATTCTGAAATCTTATTATTCATTGAATCCTCTGACGGAAATCCCCTTGGGTGAACGTTCTGACTGCTTGAATTTGAATCAATCTATTTTGTTTGGACTGATATTTTGAGGCCGCTGTATATCAGAAAACAGGAAGAGATGATGGATGATTGTGCAGTGTGTCTCCTTTACTGGACCAGCTTGTCTCTCTAGGCACCTAAGGCTTTTATTGTGGGCCAGAGTACCTCAGAATCGTTACATCACAGAAGAAAGCTATTTAGCCCATTGTAGGTGCATGCACATAGAACATTACAGCTCAGTACCTACAACATCATTCAGCACTGCCGACAGATCCACCGACCTTACTGTCAACCGTAAATTTACTAACTCATCCTTCTATGCCCTCATTAAGGTCATTTTCAAAAGGACAACAACAGTCACTCGAAAGCAGTATACCACCAGGACTAAACTCCAGGATGAACATCCCCCATCAACTACCACATTCTGTTTGCTTTCAGCTAGCCAATTTGTGATCCAAACGCTAAATCACCCGCAATTCCATGTCTCCATATTTTCTGGGAGAAAGTAAGGACTGCAGATGTTTGAGATCAGAGTCGAGAGTATGGCGCTGGAAATGCACAGCAGGTCAGGCAACATCCGAGGAGCGAGGAGAAAATGAAGACAGCAGATGCTGCAGACCAGAAAACTGATTCCTGATGAAGGGCTTCCAAGATAAATATCAACTTGGATGCATCTTGGACGCTGACTCATCTGTTCTGCTTTTCCAACACCACCCTCTCCATATTTTCTGCAATAGTCTACCATGGGGGACCTTACCAAACACTTCACTGAAATCCATATACCTCACTTTACCCTCATCCACCTGTTTGGTCATCTTCTCAATGAACTCGGTAAGATTTGTGACGCATGACATACCCTTCACAAAACCTTGTTGACTATTTCTAATCTAATGATTCCTTTCTAGATGATAGTAAATCTTATCTCTTATAATCCTTTCCAACACTTTATCCACAACCGAAGTAAGACAGGTATATAATTACCAGGGTTGTCTCTTCTCCATTTCCTGAGCAAAGGGACAATGTTTGCTGTCTTCCAGTCTTCTGGCACTGCTCCTGTAGACAATGGCGATGTAAAAATCTGAACAGATGGTTGTGTAAACTCCTCCCTAGCCTCTCAGAGAATCCTAGGATAAATCCCATCTGGCCCTGGAGACTTATCTTTTTCACACTCTCCAGAACTGCTAACATCTCCACATTAGGAACTTCAATCCCGTCTGGTCTAATGGCCTGTATCTCAGTATTGGCCTCGACAGCATTTTCTTTTTCCATTGTGAATACTGATTCAAATATTAATTTACTGCCTGTCCTATCTCCTCAGACTCCACACACAACTTAACACTACTGTCCTTGGTTGCCATTAATCTTCATGTGGTCATTCTTTTATTCGTGACATACTGATAGAAAGCTTGAGGGTTTTCCTCGATTCTACTTGGCAAAGACTTCTCATGCTCTCTCCTGGCTATTCTTAGCTCTTTTTTAAAGTCATTCCAGACAAACTTGTAACTCTCAAGCATCCGAACTGAGCCTTCACGTTTCATCTTTACATAAGCCTCCTTTTTCCTCTTGACAAGAGATTCGACTTCTTCAGTAAACCACAGCATCCTCACTCGACCACTTCCTCCTTTCCTGACATGTATAAACTTATCAAGGACACACAGTAGCTGTTGTTTGAAAAAGCTCCGCACTTAAATTGTACCCATCCTCTGCAGCTTCCTTCCCCATCCTATGCATCCTAAAACCTTTCCTAATCGCATCATAATTGCCTTTCCCCCAGCTATAACTCTTATTCTGCGATATATACCTGTCCCTTTCCATCGCTAAGGTAAACATAACTGAATTGTGGTCACTATCAGCAAAGTGTTCACGTACCTCCAAATCTAACTGGTCTGGTTCATTACTCAGTACTAAATCCAATTTGGCCTCGGCCTTGTTGGCCTATCTACATACTGTGTCAGGAAACCATTCTGCACACATTGGACAAAAACTGACCCATATAAAATAATTGAACAGCAGCATTTCCAGTCAATATTTGGAAAGTTAAATTCTTCCATAACAACTACTCTGTTATTTTCGCTCCTATCCAGCGTCACCTTTGTTATCCTTTCCTCTACATCTCTGGAAATTTTCAGACGGCAATAGAGAACTTTCAAAAGGGTGACCTCTCCGTTTTTGTTTCTAACCTCTTCCCATACTATCTCAGTAGGCAGGTCCTTATCAAGCATCCTTTCTACCAACGTAATGCTGTCTTTGATTTTCAATGCCACCCCACCCTCCCCCACCCCAACCCGCACCCCGCCCCAATTTTAGTACCTTCCTTGTTCTTATTGAAGCATCTAAACCCCGGACCCTCCAACGATCAGTCCTGTCCCTGCTCTATCTATTTCTCCAAAATGGCCACAACATCAAGCTGTACAACTGGGAAACAGGGATGTTAAACGAGGGTGAGTTGGATAGATGAGAAGACAGCATGAGGGGAGATAGACAGGAACGGATAGAAAATGGAAGTTTTATTTAGAAATTCTCATGGACGGCAAGGTCTTTATCTATTGCCATACCGTTTGAGCACTGTGCGGATACTGGCTGTGGTTCAAGAGCATTTATCGCCAATAATATCACAGAGCTGAGTTGCTGACAGTTAACCAGAGTCCAAAAGGCCAAGTGTTTTTTTTCTCTACAGTGAGTAGGTGATTTAATTTAAACAGACTGGGTGAACAGCAGCAGGAACTGAGAACCCCCTCAATACTGAGATACTGCGCCAGAGAATCTCAGTGAGGTGGATCACTGACAGAGGGGAAATCAGCATCTCAGTGTGGGCCAAATAATGATTGAGAAAGATTGCACACCACTTCCGTGGTTTTCTAATACACATTTCAATTTATGGAGCTCAATATCATGAGTGTACCTTATTTCTTTGTACTTCCCATAATTTAGTACGGACAGAAAATCATTCGTCCCAGTATTTTGTGTTCAATAAACAAATTTTACTCCTCATTCCTCACTTTAGATGTATCCTTGAATCTGTACTTCATATGAGTTATAAAGAGTAACATTCCAATACTGATGACTGGGGAATATTGTTGTCCCTCCCTCCAGTCTGAACTGCCATGTCCCCCAATTCTCTCTGTTTTCTGTCTCCTCCACAATACCATAATCACACTGTAATTAAAGTCCAGTAAATGACACTTCATCACAGTTCACTAACATTGATAACATCAATAGCACAGGCCTCATCTGCCTCTCTCTAAACCTGGAATAACAATCTGAATTGCATTTGTCACGTACAATTTTCTGTTAACATATCAATGCCATTTGACTGTTACAACCCCACATTTCTCAGACACACATTTGCCTCAGATCATGAATTATAAAAATTGTTTAATTGAAATTATGATGCTTGATCAATAGTTCCAGGATGCATGTTTCCATTTATAATCAGAGACGCATGTTTACGTTCTGATAAACTTATGGCATTATTCCTGCATCCAAGACAGATTGAATGGTTACACTCAATTGATCAACCGGCCTCAAGATTTATTTCATCTATCACCCTCACATAGCCCATCCAGAAAATGACAGTTTGAATCATTGTTTTGAATTTGAATATAACAATATTGAATTGAAAGGCATTGGCTGGAGCTGTTTGTTCAGGGCTTGTGATTGATGTCAGTCACCGTGGATCCGAGATGTGTCACTGGAGGGTTTGCCTCTTCTATTAATTAAGGACTCGGTTCAAAGTGTTATCCCAGTATGGGTGGGAGCATCAATGATTGGACTAAATGGGATCAGCAGCTCGAGAGACAGGTGGAGGAGAGATCATACTCTGAGAACATGAGACTGGAATGTTCCATTAATGGATTAGAATCTGAGAACAATAAACTAGAATATTACAATAACAGGCAGGAGTTTATCCTCGGGTCTTTACTACCTTTCTCAGCCTTGGATATCATTAGCATCACGGATCGAAGATATCCTTTGGAGTATTCAAGGTGTTTACTATCCCATCCTCGCTATAGTTGGTGTTCCTGATAAGTCATTCCATCTGACCATTAAACTGAGTTGAACTGAATTGCTGTTCATATTCAAATTTTAAAATTTGGAAGTCATTATTTTCAGATCCAGTCAAAAATTTTATTCATTACTGATTATAACTAGCAAATTACTATTCACAATTTATTCAACAATACACGAGGAGAAACCACACTGTTCTTAATCTCCGTTATCTTTTTTCTTCATTCATATTTACAATTCTACATATTCTCCCCACTCACCAATCCTGCCCAAGTCCACATACCGGATATTTCAGTCACCTTGTCAGCCTCAATGCAACTGCTGAATAATCCATCGTTTGTGCCTTTGGTAAATCCAGATATAACCGTTTCAAGTCCCTTCAAACTATGCTTACGTCACAAAATATTTGCACTTGAGATGAGTAATTTGTTGTCTCCACCGAATCTGTCAGATGGACAGACAGTGCATGGTGGTCAAGTCATTTACTCATAATCGAGCTGCACAGCATAATAATCTTTTGGTGTCTCCTGAAGGAAGTTGATGAAATGCAAATGAAATCATCACCACCCGTTTTCAACAGAAGCATGTCTGTTTGCCTCATGTCCTCTAGAGAAGGCAATGGGTTATCCTTTCATGTTCAGGTCTCTGTGTGACTGCAAACCCACAGCAATGTGGTTTACTCTTTCTTATCCTGGGCAACAGCTGAATCAGCCACTCAGTTCAAGATCAGCATTGTGGGCGGCACAGTGGCATGTGGTCGGCACGGTGGCACTGCAGTTAGCACTGCTGCCTCATAGCGCCAGAGACCCGGGTTCAATTCCCGCCTCAGGCGACTGACTGTGTGTTTTTTGCACGTTCTCCGCGTATCAGCGTGGGTTTCCTCCGGGTGCTCCGGTTTCCTCCCACAAAGATGTGCAGGTCAGGTGAATTGGCCATGCTAAATTTCCCGTAGTGCTAGGTAAGGGGCAAATGTATGGTATGGGTGGGTTGCGCTTCGGCGGGTCGGTGTGGACTTGTTGGGCCGAAAGGCCTGTTTCCACACTGCAATGTAATCTAATCTAATCTATAACATGCTGGCCTGACCAGGGCTGCACACATCCCATGAGGTAAGAACAAAAGGAAAGATAGCTCCCTTTCTCTGCCTGACTTCCATGTTCCTGCAAGTCATTTCCATTCAGGTAGGTGACCATTCCCTGTTTCAAGTGAATTCTTTCTGATTGAGTCTCTCTCTGAACGTGATATACATCTCCATCTCCATCTGGTGATGACTGACGCACAGATGTAAGAAACTTCAAAATTCCACATCATTCGCAGTGCAGAGAGAAGGAATGGCTTTTTTATACCACAGGAAAGAAGCTGAGACAGCTAAATGAGGGAACAGAATTATTGTTGTTGAGGTAGTATTTGGAGTATTGTGCACAGATTTTCTTTCCTTTATAAGGAATAATCCCCTTGGCAGAAAGAGTATAAAGAAATTTCACCAGACTAATTGTTGGGATGATTGTACCATCGGGAGTGCATGAGGATTAATCTGTTGCTCTTTGAAGAAATAAGAGGTGATTGCATTGAAACTTAAGGTGATGGACAGTCACTCATTATATTCCAAACAGAACTAATACGGTGATAAATTCTTTGTTTTTTATTACTTGATTTACTTGATGCTCGGTGGCTTAAAAGACTCTGAGAACGTTCCTCTCAGTCCACGCCACTCCCCATTTCGATTGAGAGAGAGAGAGCCAGTCTTTAACTAAACTCTTCCAACATTAATATAGTGCATTTGGTGTGTGATCATATATAGAACTTCACGTTATCCACCATCGCGACAGGAGCCAAAGTATCTTCATTGTAAAACAGTTAACTATCCCCACCAGCTTCTGACCCCCACGGAGAACATGGGTCTGTCTTCGTGGAGATGGAAGATGACTCCTTGAGGCTTGGCACAAAACATTTGACTTCCTTCCTCACTGCCGGCAAAACACGTTAAATTATCATTTGTTCCACAGGCAATGGAGTCACGAGGAACATTGTGAGCAGTCTATGAGTGCAGTATCTGCTCCATTCGTTTTCCAGGTTGGAGCATCAATGACACCCTCCTATTCCTGTGAAAGTGTCTCGATGGGTGAATGTCTCCTCCTGGTTCCATAGAACAGGTTTAGGGGTCTTACTGGACTCTGCCTGTTCCTGTTTAACAGCTCAATGTACTGACCAGACGCCTCCTCTTCCTGTGGAACAGGCAGGAGGATTGAATGGGCTGTCCCTCTTCTTGTTCAGTCATTTCGATGGGCTGACTAGTTTCCACATATCCGGGTGTAACCAGCTTGAGGTGCTGAATGAGCTCCTCTTTTAACTGTGCAAATGTGCAGTTCCTGGCCGTTCTGTTACATGAATGTTACCGACACTTTAACAGCACAAACGTGAATGTTGTTTGGGTCTTGCTGAATATAGACACAGACCGGTTCAGGAGCTGAGTGGGGAAAAAATTTCTGAATATTGTGTGATCTTCAGTGATCACTCCACTTCTGATCTTGGAATAGTTGGGGCGCGCCGGGAATGGGGGCACATAGACGTTGACGAAGGAGCTGACAATGTTTGTGCTGAGGAAGTTAATCTGAGGATCTCCTGAAGAGATGTCCCGGGACTGAGAGGATTGTCGGCCACCAACCACAAACATCTTCCTTTGTGCTCTGAAAGACCTCAAACAGTGAGGAGGTTTTCCTGATTCTCATTAAGCTCAAATAAGTAGGTGGTCCCGATGACATCCTCAGTCAACTACTGCCTTGATACCAAGGCCATTCACTCTTTCCTGAGCCCCTGTGTTCACCTCTTGCTCATATCAATAGGTGAGGGTGTATGTGTGGAGAGTGGTTTCCTCTCACAGAGGGTAAGCACTGTCAGGAATTATCTGGACTAGAGAGTTAGGGGAGTTACA
>NW_025209782.1:0-3690 GCF_004010195.1 Chiloscyllium plagiosum
GCTTCTCCAGAAGTGAGAAGTCTAGCATCCCTTCCATATCTTTGTTAATATGCTGTAGGTCAAGGGAAGCAGAAGACGACACATTTTGGCACTAGCTTTGTGTCTGTGTCTCTGTGTATGTCTGAACGAACAACCTAATTAGAGGGTGAGTGAGTGAATGAATGACTGCAACAGTTCAAAAACGCAGAACACTACTAACTTCCTGAGGGCAACTAGGGATGGGCAATAAACGCCCACATCTTGACAGTTCACAAAACGGCAAGATGGACATCTGGGTGAGGTAAGTCGCTAGAGTGGCAGGTTAAGAGGGTGGTGGACACAGAGGGTGGCAGCTTCCTGTGCTAAGTCAAAAGTAGTCAGTTTGGATCAGGAGATAGTCAGTTCAAGGGCTAGGCAAGACTGGTGAAGGGGTGCGGTCAGACTGAGGGTTAGTTTTGTGTTTGTGTGAAGTTTACTCACATTGTTGTCCGTTTTGAATTACCTCTAACTGGTATCAAGCTCAGTTAAAAGGAGCTGAATAAAATAATCAGTGCTTGGGACCTTCCCTGATAGGACCCATCAATCCTTATCCCTTTCAGCTTCCTTCACCCATCTCTTGTGGGTCCCAGAGCCCTACTTGAGCTCATGGACACAGTCCTGCTGGAATTCCTCTGTTAAACAACAGTTCTGATCCAGAAACGAAAAACATCGCTGTTCCTGCTGCTAGCCAGTGTGCTGTTGGCAGGGGTGTGTGTGTGGGTGCTGGGTGTAGACACTGGAACATCCCTGCTTATGTGGTGTTAGTGTAGGATGCACTGGTGATGCTGACTTTGTGTATTTGACTTTGTTCCAGTCTTACTCAGCTCCCTTGCTACAGCCAGTACTGTGATGACTGTCTTTACTCCTTCAATCAGCTCAATATGGAGTAACTTCATCGACTTGTTTCCAGTTACCACACATGCCCTTTATTCGATGGACCTTCTTTGGTACTTTTCTCCTGTCTTCACTTTCTCCAATTCCATTTCAGGGAATTGCTTCCGTGTCAATATCATGTACAAGCTTAGACTCCCAAACCTATCATGCTCCCCACCCCATCACCATTTCCTTGTACTGTTGACAGTACTCTTCATGCTAGTGCTTCAGAAATACTACTCAGCCCCTTCCATACACTGATCTCTTTGCTAGTATGGTCAATAACAAAAGGAGGTTATCTGAGATTACAAAGAGATCTTGATCAATTGGGAAAATAGGCTGAGGACTGGCAGATGGAGTTTATTGCATTTTTGTACAGTAAACAAGGGCAGGACTGAAATCAGTTAATGGTGGAGCCCTGGGTAGGGTTTCAGACAGAGACCGAGGGGTAAGGCGGTGAGAAGGTGGAATGTGCAGGTCAACGTCTTCACAGAAGGTGGTTTGTATGCAGAAGAATGAACAGCCAGAGGAAGATATTTAGACAGGTATGTGAATTGGAAAGGTTCAGAAGGATATAAGCCAAACGCAGGCAAGTCGGACTAGTTTAGTTTGGGATACCTGGTCAGTTTGGATTAGTTGGTATAAAGGATCTGTTATTTTCATGTTGTATCACTCCATGATTCCAAGGTTTTTGAGAAATAGAGGAGTGTTCATGTCATGACTGTGAAGTCAGGTTTCTATTCTCACAGGAGTGCAGATGAGGCTTCATACTATCTTTTTCCTGGATAACTAATCAAGTAAATGCATTAGAACTGGCAAANNGAGTCACGTGTAGAAGGGAAATTGCCCATTAAAGTACAAATTTCATGGATAATTCACACCAAAGTCCACGCTTCAGATCTTACACAAGATCCCAACAATCACCTTAGCTCATAAGGTCTGTACCAATATACTGTCACCTGTAAACCCTCTCAATGCCCCCAAATCCCTTATCAGAATTACTCTCCAAAATATTAATGATCAAGATGGTAAAACTTGCTCGATTTCTGTTTCTTCTTAAATTTCAATCTCTGTTAAAATAAGACAACATAACCCTCCCATTTGGCAGTTCTGGTGACCCTACTACAGGAAGGATGTTATTAAACTAGAGAAGATTCAGAAAAGATTTAAAAACCAACATAGCGCTAATTCAATAGTTGGCATTCGGGATCTAGATACTGGAATCCTTCAGAATGAATTTAGCAGTCATACACATCGAGGTGTTTGATTGTGTCATAGAATTTACTGACATTACACAGTCCACAGGAGCCAGCCTCAATCCATCAAGCTCATCTTCCTTGCTATGGGCTTCACTGCGGAGCTTCTTGATGTCCTTGGGATCAGGTATTGTTCGGGTGCAGCTACAAACTCTTAGATGTGGAGGTGTGGGAATGTGTAAACCACACGATACACAGACTCATCTCTCTCCAATAGCCCCACCAGGAACCCAGAAGGAACTTCATTCCTCAACACAATCTTCTTCTCCAGACTCCTGTGAAAGCCACCTCACCAAGCTTCAGTAACACAGCACAGGGGTCTTCAATCTCTCAGCCATGGTTTTGCACAATGTTATAAGAATATAATTCGGTGATCGTTTGGGAAGTTACTGCAGTTTGCTGTCTTTTTCTGTGAAAAAGGGACTCAGTAACAGACCGAGGATCCAGTAGTACGAGGGGTTGTAGCCCATGGTATATAGGATCTTGTTCTCCTCCATGTGTTTGAAAACAGTTGCTGCCATCATCTGATCTTCAAAAAATCTGTTGAAATATTCCTTCTGCTCATCAACAAATCCCAGGATTTCAGCCCAGACACTGATCTCAGCCATTCCCAATATATGGGAAAGCTGGCCACTCGCACTGAACATCCTGGGAGCAGCTTGTGCTGGATTAAACTGTACATACAGTATTAGACAGTGTCACACCAGCATTCAGGATCAGTGCACATGGACTGAGGTACATATTTTCGATGGTCAGAAAAATCAATACTGTCTTTGAAGTCTTTCAAACCATCAAATATAAACAGCAAGCCCTCTGGGTTCTTCCAGACCTCTCCCATAACATTCCCAAAGTAATGTTCCAGCATCAGATTCCTCAGGTCTATTCCTCAGTTATTAACATTCAAATCCTGAAAATTAGAACTGAAAACATTTTGAAATTCTGGATCTATTTTCCCAGTAGCCCAGTTACATTTGATCTTTTCCAGTCAGTGTCCACAATCACTGCAACCGTACTCCCAGATGTGCACGTTCTCTGGGGAATTAAAACTGCTCTGGAACAACTGGTCAGTTTGTATTTTTTTCTCTAGTTCTCTCCAGAGTTGTTTCTCTCTCCACTCTTCATGATCTCAGCCTCTAAATGTCCAATCTCGTACATTAGTGATGAGCATTAACTCAGCATATCAATCAACCAGCTGGAAACACTACCCTAAGAAAGAAGAAGATGAAGTGTTCACTCAGCTTTTCAGCTTGTATCTGGAGTATCTCCTTGTGTTTCTGCTGAACCCCTTCAGATGGAACAGAGGGGGAGCAGTGCTTCATGTTAGCTTTATTATCATTACAACAATTTCCCAATACCATTTCATGATTTGGCAATTACTATTAAATAAATTGGTGCAGATTTTATTTACAGCTTCAATCAACCTCTTTACAGCAACTGAACCTGTTAACAGAAAACACTTGAAAGTGGACAAGGATCAAGGAATGTTTCAATAATCAGCTGATTTCACTCTGTACTCAACATGAAGATTTCATTATTGGTGATA
>NW_025209782.1:4196-8808 GCF_004010195.1 Chiloscyllium plagiosum
AATAATCTCCAACTTGCCCGGATGTGCAACACTGAAAACGTTTGACATGTGACAGATCAAATCAGTATCACATGTTGCATCCCATCCATCGCCTTCAAACTTCACTCCCTTCACAACACTGAGTGGCAGTAGTGTGTGCCATCAACAAGAAACACTGCAATAACTCATCAAGGCTCCTTCCAAACCTCTAACCTCTGTCATCGTGAAGGACAAGGGCATCAAATACATGGAACCATCTGCAAGACCCCTCCAAGTTATGCACCATGAAGACTTGGAAGGAGTTTGCTGTTGCTTCACTGTTGCTCAGTCAAATTAGTGCTTGGCACCAGGAGCAGTCCTCAAACAGCTGCTTTCTTCAGAGGCCAAGAAGATGGAGAAACACCAAGAGGAAGGGGTAGCCAACACTTGAACAGAAGACTGTTGCCATAAGTTACACAGATCAATACACCCTACACCAATGCCTATTTGTTCGTAAATCAGTAAACCACTCTCACATGACACAGATCATACATTTTTCCTCACTATGTGTCGTAACTAAACAGTAGCTTTGCCATGAACGTAAGAAGCTAACTTAAAATGACTTACCAATTCTCAATCGCTTACTCTGGCTCCATTTTTTTCCTCTCACCCACCACACTCCCTCCTATTCCTATGCTCCCATATGCATCCAATCTCTACCCCTATTCAAGTGCCCTCCTTCTCTCCACTGACACAGGAAAACCACAGCACCACATCGACAGCTGTTCTTCAGATGGCTGGCGCCTGTACATGGAGAGTCGCATTCAACCACTCACTACCTCGCAGCCACCCCATCCTTGCCAAATCTCAGCTTCTTGCCTTCACCTACCCAGGTGGCATCCTGACCCTTACGACCTTCCACCACACTCACCTCTCATGCCCTGCAGCCTCAAGCGCTGCTGCACCTAGTGTCCAAGCCTCAGGCTAGACTAGAAAAGCATCAAGCCTGAGGCCTTTTCTCTCCCACAGTTGCTGTTGCTGCTGGGCACATGGGTGAGAAATTCCCCTGAGTAAAAGAGCAACTCCTTGCAGAATCATTCATCTGTATTTGGAATGACTATTAGAGGCTGTTTAGGACACCTTGGAAATGGACAGGATGAGAAATAAGTATTGTTGCCCTTGGGTCTACTGGTGCAAAGGGCAGTGTCTCCACAGCTGGGACAGAAGTCCACATTCATTCCAGCCATTGGGCCATTTGATGGACGAGCTTATTCTAAATGGTCACTTCCTTCCCTCATCCTGCTCAGCACCTCGCCTATTGTCATGTCCTATGTCAACTTTTTGCTTGAGTTCAGGAGCCTTCTTCGAGGTGAGAAAACATTTTTCATTCTAAGAAAATACCTGCGTCTATTCCCATTATTGTTGAAGATATCACATTTTCTCTCTTGTTCAAACTTTTAGTCATGGCAGCATTACACCTTCCCAAATGATGATGCCCTGAAGGTTGAAAGTTTTTGAAAATATTCAATTACCTATTCAACTTTCTCCAAGTCAGTGCAACTACTGTGAGCTCTAGAATTGAATGGGAACTATAGACCAGCGAGCCTGACATGGGCCGTGGACAAGTTATTGGAGGGAATCCTGAGTGATAGTATTTGGATGTATTGTATTTGGAAAAGTGTATATTTGGAAAAGCAAGGACTGATTAGGGATAGTCAACATGGCTTTATGCGTGTGAAGTACAGTCTGACTAACTAGATTGAGTTTTTTGAAGAAACAGAGAGCATTGATAAGGGCAGAGTGGTGTACATGACCTATGGACATCAGTAAGGTATTCAACCAAGTTCCTCATGGTGGACTGGTTAATAAGGATAGATCACACTGCATAGAAGGAGAATTATTTGGATGCAGAACCAGCTTGAAGAAATGAGACATAGGGTGGTGGTGGAGGATTGCTTTTCAGACTGGAGGCCTGTGACCATTGGCGAGCCACAAGGATGAGTGCTGGATCCACTGGTTTTAATCATTTATATAATGATTTGGATATGAACACAGGAGGCATGGTTCTTAACTTTGCAAACACCACCAAAATTGGAGGCGTAGTAGACATCGAAGATACTTACCTTAGAGTGATGAGCCACTGGGCCAAGGAGTGGCAGATGGAGTTTAATTTAGATTAATGTGAGGTGCAGCAGATTGGAAAGACAAATCAGGATGGGACTCAATGACACTTAATGGTAAGGACCTGGGGAGCGTTGCTGAACAAAGAGGCCTTGGAGTGCAGGTTCCCAGTTCCTTGAAAGTGAAGTCACAGCTAGATAGGATAGTGAAGAAGGACGAGCTTAACCGAGAAGTCTGAGTTATGTATATATCTCTGTGACTTTATCAGATGTGACAAAGTGAGTTGTGTTTCCCCGCTCAGGTCACACACTGTCTGATCTCACAGTCATACTGCACGGAAACGGATCCAACTTATCCATACCAACCAGATTTCCTGAACTGGAGATCACAGAATAGAATCCCAACAACGTGGAAACAAGTGAGTTATCCAACAAGTCCACACTGACTATCCAAAGAGCATCCGACCCAGACTCACCCACCTACTGTATTCTTGTAACTCTGCATTTCATATGGCTAATTCATCTGACCTACGTATCCTTGGAGTAGTCCTATTTACCCACATTTGGCCCATATCCTGCTAATGTCCCTGTCCAAACGTCTTTTAAATCCTGTAACTGTATCCACTTCCTATGGCAGCTCATTCCATATACTCACCACCAACCATGTGAAAAGATCCCCCATCAGATCCTTTTAAATCCTTCTCCTCTCAACTTGACCTAATGTCTTTGGATCCCGAAGCTGGGGAAAAGACTTGGAATATCATCTTATCTATGTCCCTCATGATGTGGTAAATCTCCATAAGGTCACCCTCCAACATTCCAGGTTAAAAAAAAATCCAGCCTATCCACTTTCTCCTTATAACTTAAAGTCTCTGTGCCATCCTAGTAAATCTTTTTGCACACTTTCAATTTAATAAAATCTCCGAAAGCAGTGCAACAACAATTGTATCCAGTACTCCACATGTGACCTTGTACAGCTGTAACATGATGTCCTAACCCCTGTACTCAATGTTCTGAACAATGAAGGCTAGCGTGCCAAATGCTTTCCTCACTAGCCAGTCTAGCACTTTCAAGGAACTATGTATCTGCACCCCAAGGTCTCCCTAGTTAACTGCAATCCCCAAGGCCCTACCATTAACTATGTCCTTTTCTGTTTTGCAAGAGAGGCAGTACCACTGTGCTGCAATAGTGCTACTGTAGCAGCTGATGTGAAGTGACAGACATTAAACTATGAGGCATTTAATGGAAATTAGCTCAGAGTCCCACACCATCAGACCACAGAACAACACAGTGTAGTAACGGGACCTTTGGCCAACTGTCTTGCGTCAAACTTAACACCAAATTAAACTAATCCCTTCTGTCTACCTTTGGTCTATATCCGTCCAGTCCTTGCAAATTCATGCACTTATCTTATAATCTCAAACGCTCCCATTGTACCTGCCTTCAAAACCATCCCTGACAACATCTTCCAACCTCCTCTTGCTTTCTTAAAAAACTTACTCCTCATATCTCCTTTGAACTTTCCCCTCTCACATTACTTGCATGCCCCTCTGTATTATACATTTCAATTCTGGAATAAAGATTTGCACTGTCAAGCCTATCCATACTACTAATTTTAGTAGTTGAGTGCACAGTGATGGAAAAGCACAGCAGATCAGGCTGCAGACTTCTCTCAAGTCTCCCCTTAGCCTCCAGCACTCCCAAGAAAACAATCCAAGTGCTTCAAGCCTCTCCTGACAGCTCTTACCCTCTGATCCAGACAGCATCTACTGCACCTACTCTGAAGCCTCCCTATCCTTTCTGTAATGTGGTGACTAGAATTGAATGCAACACTAACTGTGACCTAACCAAGATCTAATGAAGCTGCACCATACATCCTGAGTCTCGTATCAATTCCTTAACCAATAAAGGCAAGTATGCCATATGTTCTTACCACCATACCTATCTGCATGGCCACTTTCAGGGAGCTATGGACTTGAACCCCAAGATTACTCTGTACATCAGTGCACTCAGTGTCTTGGCATTAACTGTCTACTTTTCGTTAACATTTTATCTCCCAAACTGCAGCAACACACAGTTACCTGCATTAAACTCCACCTGCCATTTCTCTGCCTACGTTTTCTACTGATCCAAATTCCACTGTAATCTTTGACATTTGCTACACTATCCAAACAATTCCACCAATCTTTTTGTTATCTGCAAACTTATGAACCCACCAAACTACATTTTTATACAAGTCATTTATATGTATCGCAAACAGTAGCGTTCCCAGGATAGATTTGTGCAGAACGCCACTGGTCATGGACCTCTGGCCACAAAAAAAACTATTCCACTACTACCCTCTGCCTTACAGGCAAGCCAATTCTGAATCCAAGCAACCAAGCCACGGTGGATTCCATGCATCTTACTCTACTAGATGAACCTACCATGAGGGACCTTGTTAAAAAAAGCCTTACTAAAAAGCATGTTCACAACATCTACTGCTCCATCCTCTCGATCACCTTTGTCACCTACTCAACAAATCGAACCAAGTT
>NW_025209782.1:10680-17515 GCF_004010195.1 Chiloscyllium plagiosum
GCCCCTGAATACTATGGGTTACTTAGCATGGCCAATTTACCTAATATGCACATTTTTGGACTGTGGGAGGAAACTGGAGCACCAAGCGAAAACCCACACAGACAGGGGGGACAACATACGAACTCCACACAGTCGGCCAAAGGTGGAATCAAATCTGGGTCCCTGGTGCTGTGAGACAGTGCAAACCATTGAGCCACCACGTCACCCAAAAGGAAAAGGTTCAGAGTGATACGAGCGAAACACAGCTAACCGGGACTAGTTCAGTTTTGGAAATCCGGTTAGGATAGCCGGCTTGGGCTAAATCGCCTATTTGCGTGCGGTGTGACTTCTTTCTTATTCTTTGAAAATTAATTAGATTACTTACTTACAGTGTGGAAACAGGCCCTTTGGCCCAACAAGTCCACACTGACCCTCCAATGAACAACCCACCCAGACCCATTCCTCTGCATTTACCCCCTCACCTAACACTACGGTCAATTTAGCGTGGCCAATTCACCTAACCTGCACATTTTTTGGGATTGTGGGAGGAAACCGGAGCACCCGGAGGAAATCCACGCAGACATGGGGAGAATATGCAAACTGCACACAGATAGTTGCCGGAGGCAGGAACTGAACCCGGGTCTCTGGCGCTGTGAGGCAGCAGTGCTAACTGCTGTGCCACCATGAAAGAGTTTAGAAAAGATTTACAAGGATCTTGCCAGAGTTGGAGGGTTTAAGCTATGGGGAGAGGTTGAATAGACTGGGCCTGTTTTCCCTTGAGCACCTGAGGCTGGGGATGACTTTGTCGAGGTTTATAAAAGTCATGATGAACATAGATAGGTTAAACTGACAAGGTCTGGAGTTGGAGGAGTCCAAAACTAGAGGATATCAGTTGAAGGACAGATGGGAAAGAAGGGACTGAAGGGCAGCTTTTCACGCAGAAGGTGATGCATATATGGAATAAGTTGCCAGAGAAAGTGGAGGAGGCTGGAACAATTACAACATTTAAAAATTTAAAATCAAACAACACCAGGTTATACTCCAACAGGTTTAATTGGAAGCACACTAGCTTTCGGAGCAACGCTCCTTCATGACTACAACCTGGTGTTGTGTGATTTTTAACTTTGTACACCCCAGTCCAACACCGGCATCTCCAAATCATAACATTTAAAAATAATCTGGATGGCAAAATTAATAAGAAAGGTTTAGAAGAATATGGGCCAAATGCTGGCAAATGGGATTAGATTAGATTAATTATAGGATACCTGGTTTACAAGGACGATCCGGACTTTGGGAGTAAATCCCTTCCTTCTGCTGTTCCATCTTGTGGTGATCCTTGTTCTATTGGGACAAGGACCTTCCACACTCAGTCTGTCAATGTGACCACTCACCTGTTTGGTCTAACACCATTTCATGTGGTGGCTGGTGGATCACAGGGTCAGCATGACCCAGGTGAGGGGAGAGGTTGAGAAGGAGAAACCTTCATGTTAACCCCAGATGGTTGTGGGAATTGAACCCACGCTGTTGGTATCACTCTGCATTGTGACACAACTGTCCATCCAACCCACCTTACTCCGGTGGCCAACCCTGTACAAAATGAATAAGAAGGGTTTAAAAGAATATGGAGGAGAAAGTGAGGTCTGCAGATGCTGGAGATCAGAGATGGAAATGTGTTGCTGGAAAAGCACAGCAGGTCAGGCAGCACCTAGGGAACAGGAGAATCGACGTTTCGGGCATTAGCCCTTCTTCAGGAATGAGGAAAGTTGGTCCAGCAGGCTAAGATAAAGGATAGGGAGGAGGGACTTGGGGGAGGGGTGTCGGAAATGTGATAGGTGGAAAGAGGTCAAGGTGAGGGTGATAGGTCAGACTGGGGTGGGGGTGGAGAGGTCGGGAAGAAGATTGCAGGTTAGGAAGGCGGTGCTGAATTTGATGGATTTGACTGAGACAGGCTGGGGGGAGGGGAAATGAGGAAACTGGTGAAATCCGAGTTCATCCCTTGTGGTTGGAGGGTTCCGAGCCGGAAGATGAGGCATTCTTCCTCCAACCGTCGTTTCGCTGTGGTCTGACGATGGAGGAGTCCAAAGACCTGCATATCCTTAGTGGAGTGGGAGGGGGAATTGAAATGTTGAGCTACAGGGTGGTTGGGTTGGTTGGTCCGGGTGTCCCGACGCCCCTCCCCCAAGTCCCTCCTCCCTATCCTTTATCTTAGCCTGCTGGACCAACTTTCCTCATTCCTGAAGAAGGGCTAATGCCCGAAACGTCGATTCTCCTGTTCCCTAGATGCTGCCTGACCTGCTGCGCTTTTCCAGCAACACATTTCCATCTTTAAAAGAATATGGGCCGAGTGCTGGCAAATGGGATTAGATTAATATTGGATACCTGGTTTACATGGACAAGCCGGATCAAAGGGTCTGTCTCGGTGCTGTACAACTATGATTATTGATTTCATCAAGTTCCTCCCCTCACCGGGACAGGCACGTTATCTAATATGATCTCCGACCCAATGTCTCCACAATTAATTTGCTAACTAGTATCAAAGATGTTTTCTCGCCCTCATTGGATGGATGATAAAACCATAAACTCTCACTCCGCTGCAGCTGAAACCACGCAGAGTAAATTACACCACCATTTCCGGGTTTAAACACTGCGCGTGTGCAGTTCGCCTCCGCGACTTCGCGCAGACTCAATTCAATGGAGGCGCCTCGAGCCTGCGCACAACTCTTCAGGGCGGGAGTTAGCACTGTCTCCGGCTCCGATTGGTTAATTAGACTGTCGATCGCCGTGGTGCCGTCCAATCAGGAGTCCGGACAGCAGAGCGGGGTGGGGCCAAAGGCAACATTTCGGGCAAAAGGCCTCCCTCAGGATTTCCCTGCTCCGCGTTTCCAGCACCACCCACCTCCGCCGTGAACTCCGCCAGATCCGCGGAGCGTTTCCATCAAGTTGTGACTGTGTGTGTTTTTGGGGCCTATTTCCACGCCGTGGGGCCATCCTGACCCTCCCTGACATCAGTCCGTCCGTCCGTCCCTGCCCGGGTAACACCAGCTGTTTGGTGTTACCTCCCCCACACACTCTATATCTGAACATTAACAGTTTGTTGATCTTAACGCCGTCGGGGGAAAGATTTTGGTTTGAAACCAACCTCCTGAGTCCAGTGCAGCCGAAACCCCCGGGAGAAGAGAAGACCAACCAACCGCCGTCCCGCGGCTCCCGGTTTGAAATGCTACGCATGCGCAAGCCCCGCCCCCTCCCTCGCGCAGTGTCGGTTAAACGGCGGCGCCTCGAGACGCCTCAGGGCGGGACGTAGCTCAGCCCCCGGCTCCGATTGGGTAAGGGCTCTGTCGATCCCATGGTGCCGGCCAACAGAGATCGCGGTCCCGCTTGGGGCACCGCCCCCAGGAGGTGGATCGAGGCGGGAAAGTTGGGTTGAGGATGATCAGGTCAGCCATGGTCTGACTGAAAGGTGGAGCAGACTTTGGGAGTGAATCCCTTCCTTCTGCTGTTTCATCTTATGGTGATCCCTGTTCCATTGGGACAAGAACCTTCCATACTCAGTCCCGTCAATGTGACCATTCACCTGTTTGGGTCTAACACCATTTCATGTGGTGGCTGGTGGATCAGATTGTGAGGAGTAATTATAAATGTTATCTGCAAAAATCACAAGGCTGAATCATGAAAGAGGAAGGGGGGAGTGTAGGTTAAGCTTGTGCAAACAGTTATAAGCATCTGTTTCCCACTTCTGCAAAAACATTTTAAAAAAACCACAATCAAGAGGTCATAAGGCTCAGTGTGGATAAAGAATGGGAGGAAATGTTGCTTTTGCAATGCAAGGAAGCAGATGGCAGTGGAAGAGGATACGCTAACAATGGACCACAGCAGGATGTGGTGAAATGGCCAAGCAAGACTTATACTTTGTTATGCACAAGACCGGATAAGGCAAGAGATAAACAACAGTAATGGGTGCCGGGTTTAGAATAGTGGGAGGAGGGAAAAATTGAATTGTATATAAGTTGTGTACTCGTTAACCTTGGTGTGCCTATCTTAGAGGCACCACGCTATAATAAACGATACTGCTGCTTCAGATCTTGTCTCGGACTGAAATTATTGAAGTCAGTGGCTTGTCCGGGATATTCTTCCATCGCCGGGGAGAGTGGCTGGCACTGGACACTGGGAAGGCGCGTCCCGCTCCCAATTGAGGAGCGGTCTCGTATCCCGGTTTGGTCCGCTCCCTTGGGCGACTGGTACGAATCCCGCAAGAGAGACATCTGAATCAGACAGTGAGTGGAGGTCGATAGTAAATACAGAAGACGGGGCCAGGCAACTCTGTGCACAGACCAAGGTAAGAAAACTGACTTTTAAGTATTGTCTTCGTGGCCGGGAAAAAGGATATTTAATCGCTGAGGGACTGGCGAGGGCCCTGAGAAATGGGGGGGGGGCGGGGGAATAGGCAGAGTAAGTCAAACTGAGACGAAGTAAAGGAAGAAAAAGTCCCTGGTAACATTCCTCCAGAAAGTCAGTTGGGGAGGATGTTGCGGGAATGGGCAAGTAACACTTGTAGAAGGGAAAAAGATAAAAAGAAAATGATGAAATATTGTTGTTTAGTATGGACCAAAGAACCAATCCTTCGTCCGGTTATCTTCTGGCCAAAGTACGGTTCGGATGAGGATTGGGTATGTCAATATTTAGATTTGTATGTGAATGAAAAACAATCTTTTAGTCAAGAAGAGGCGGACTATGTGTCCTGTTGGAAGGGCAGTTTGGGAATGATGGTAGTAAAGAAAAGGGGTTCACCTCTGCCCCACCCAGTCCCTGGGATCCTCTTGGCTTCTCACCCCCACCCCCGTATCATAAAATCAGATTAGGTGAAAATAGGGGAGGAGGAGAGACAGACAGGGAATGGATGACCCTCAAAAGGAGGAAGCAGGGGCGGTGGACGGGGATGTTGTTGTCCCAGACCCTCAATCCTCAACGAAAGACAGGGAAGATAAAGTAGACGTAGAGGACGCCTCCGGAGTATCTAAATCAAAGCCTAAGGGGGAAAAACAAAAGCAAAAAAAGGGGAAGAACGTAAAGAGTTATCCCCTTCGGGAGGTACCAATAGGGGACAAAGAGATTGGGTTTGTAAGTGCGCCCCTCACCAGTGGGGAGGTCAGAACATTTAAAAAGGAGTTGAAGGTCCTGGTTGAGGATCCGGTAGGGTTGTCTGAACAAATTGATCAATTTTTGGGGCCCAGTCGATGTACATGGACTGAGTTAATGTCTATTTTGAATATACTATTTACTGGGAAAGAAAGGGGACTTTCCGAGGAGCAGCCATTAAAATATGGGACAGGGAACATCCCATTGGGGATGGGGATGCTGGAGAGGGAGAGCTGAAGTTTCCCCTCTGAGACCCTCAGTGGGAAAACCCGGAGCACAGAGAAGAAATAAGGGAATTGAAAGACCTGATTCTAAAAAGGAATAAGAGAGGCAGTTCCAAAGTTGCAGAATTTGACTAGAGCCATTGAAGTTAGACAGGAGAAAGATGAGACTCCCTCAGCTTTCTTGCAAAGATTAAGAGACTCAATGTGGAAACACTCTGTAATGAACCCTGAGGGCCCAGTGGCACAGGGTCTTTTGAAAGTACATTTTGTGACAAAGGCATGGCCAGACATACAGAGAAAGATACAGAAGATAGAAGGGTGGAGTGAGAAACCATTAGATGAATTATTAAGAGAGGCACAGAAAGTGTTTGTAAAGAGAGAGGATGAGAGACAAAAACAGATGGTGAAAATGATGGTAGCTACGGTTGATGAAGTAGTTAAGAAAAGAATGGAACCAATATTGAGCAACCAGAGCGGCGGGTGGCAGCATGTAGGACAGAGAGAGGGAGAGGACAAGGGGGAGCATTTGATAGAGGGTTTGGGTGACAGGGGCAGAGATGGAGGTCTCCACAGGCAGGATGCTATTATTGCGGAAAGATAGGGCATTTTAAGTGGGACTGTCCTGATCTACAAAGGGAAGAATGGGCAATTCCGCTAATGAACTTTGATGAAGAATAGGGGTATCAGGGGTTCCTGCCCTCGGGGGCCCACCAGGAACCCTTGATAAACTTGAAGGTGGGACTCTGTAGGGAAGAGGTAGTCTTCCTCATAGATACGGGGCAGCACGGTCATCGCTGAATTTTAAACCAAAGAAAGTAGAAATGTCGACACGGTCAATTACTGTTTCGGGGGTAAAAGGGGAAGGATTTACTGTTCCAGTATTTGAACCTATGATGATAGAAGGTCCGAAGGATAGGGTCACAGGGGAGCTTCTGTATATCCCTGATATAGGAAGTAACTTACTAGGGAGAGACTTAATTATCCTCTTAGGTCTGGAGATTGGAATTCAGGAAAAATAATTAGTTGTACAAATGGCAATGTTGACAAAGGATGTGGAGAAAGAGATAGGCCCTATTGTATGGGCTAGAGAAGGGAATCGTGGAAAACTACAGTTCCCTCCCCTTCTAATAAATTTTAAAAAGGAAAGGGGACGTTGTCTGTGAGCAACAATATCCCATTTCCATAAAAGGTAAATGAGGACTGCAGCCAGTAATTGAAGGACTATTGTACCAGTGTGGAAATGTGATGGAACTTATCGATTGGTGCAGGATTTGAGAACATTAAATCGAATAGTACAGATCAGACACCCAGTGGTGCCAAATCCCTATACGTTATTAAGTAAGATCCTTCATGACCACAAATGGTTTAGTGTGATAGATTTAAAGGATGCCTTTTGGGCTTGTCCCTTGGTGAAGGAAAGCAGGAATTTGTTCGCCTTTGAATGGGAAGGCCCCAAGACAGGACGGAAACAGCAATACTGGTGGGCCGTGCTCCCC
>NW_025209783.1:0-4544 GCF_004010195.1 Chiloscyllium plagiosum
CTCAATTAACCGGCCTCCACAGTCTTCTGTGGCAGTGAATTCCGTTGATACACCATTCTCTGGCATACGATATTTCTCCTTATCTCTGTTTGAAGAGGTCTTTCCGTTACTCAATGGATGTGCCCTCGAATCGTTTTCTCTATGACAAATGGAAACATCTTCCCAACATCTAGTCTGTCCAGGCCTTTAAATGTCCTGTAAGTTTCAATTAGCTCCACCTTCATCCAATCTAATCTCCATCCAGTATTAAACCAGATTCCGAAAACATCCCGCATCTGTTAAACTGGCTGTTCTTGGGACCATTCTTGGGAATCTGTTCTGAACATGCTCCAGGGACAGTACATTCTTCCAGAGATATGGAGGGAAAAACAGCGCAAAATACTTCGAATGTGGTCTGATCAGAGCCTTATAGAACCTCCAAACTCCATCGCTTCTTCAAAATTCAAGTTCTTTCGAAAAAAAATGCCATCATTTCATTGCCTCCGAACTACTGACTCAACCAGCAAGTTCACCTTGAGTGCATCTGCCATTCTTTGCCCACCCTCGTCAGTAGGCAAATCCTTATTCAGCCTCTCCGCCTCCTCAATGCTATTTGACCCTCTATCTATCATTGCATGATTTGCGAACTTAGGCAGAATGCTCTCAGTTCTTCATCTACGCCTTTCATGTAAAAAGTAAAAAAAAATGTCCCGAAAAGGAGCCTTGTGTAATATCAATTGTGTAGTTCTGAAATTCTGAGAATGACGCTTTATTTCCACTCTTTTCTTTCTGACAGGCAGCCAAGATTCTGTTCGTGGTCGAACCTTGCGTCTCACTTCATGGGCCCTAACATTCCTCAGTAGTCACCTTGTCGGCTCTTGTCAAAGGCCTTCTTGAATTTCAGAAAAATAACATCCATTCTTGCTCTAATCTGCTCGTTAATTTCACAAAGAATGATTGCAGAGTTTTCACGCATGACCTAACTTGATGAAGACATACAGAATCTGCCCGGGTTTCGCATCAACTTCCAAGCGTTCCGAAATTTTCCATCCTTCAGGATGGATTTCACGATCATACCGATGAACAAGTTTGGCCTAATTGGTATATAATTTTCCATCTTCTGCCACAATCTCATTTTAAATAGGCGTGTTAATTTAGCGACTTTACTTGCTTCTGGAACCGTCCTTGATTCGACTGTTCCATGAAGAATTACCATAAAACTCTCCACTGTCTCATCCGTTGTCCGACTTAGGAATCGAGACTGTGTTCCGCCTTGTCCGGGAGAGTTACCCACGTGCAGGCCATTTAGTTTTTTCAGCACCTTCTCCTTGGTGATGGTCACCAAACACAGCATTGCCTCTTCACCCCCTGAGATTTTTGGGAAATTTCTCGTCTCTTCCACTGTGAAGACTGAAGAAAAGTAATTATTCATTTCCTCAGCCATTTCACTTTTCTGGACGACTATATCTCCTGCGTCATTTTCCAGCAGCCCAATGCCCATTTTGGTCTCTCTTCTGCCCTTTATATACCGAAAGAAAGTCTTTAAGACTTCCTTTGTATTACTGGTTATCTTACCACTTATTTAATCTTCTCCCTACTTATTTATTTATTTATTTTTTGTTTTTAACCCACTGTTGTTGCGTATGTATAAATTTGTGTGTATGTGAGGGTATCCTTGCACACGTGAGTTTATGTGTGTGTATGTGCGTGCTAATGTTTTTCTCGGTGTATTTTTTGTGCAACATGCAACAATGTAGGTGTAGGTTTCTGAATCGCGAGTATTTGTGTATATTTACGAGTATGCATATGGATACTGATAAGTGTTTATAAGTCTACAATCATGTGTGCACGTGCATGAGAGTGAGTTCAAAGGGGCATGCATGTCCATATGTACTTGGAGGTATGTTTTTGCAAGTGTGTGCGTGTATGTTTGTGTGTGTGGAGGGGGGAACGTGTGCACCTTTTGGCCTGCATGCATATATGTGTGAATTTCTGCAGTGCCCATTACGGATTGTACTGACAGCAACTACTGAGAAGAACAAGTGACTTTTTTAGATATATTGGGAAATGATGCCAATCAATGGGCCTGATTGCCTCTGGATGATGCCGACCCTCCAGAGTGCTTTTTGTGGTCCAAACATCCAGATAAATGGGGAGTACACCGTCACACTTCTGATATATTTCTTTCCAATAGTCGATGGTGTATGTGAAGTCACGAGGTGAGCTGCAGCTGCGGTCGTTGTGGAGCTGGACAGAAGAATAGTTTGGACTGTAGCTGGAGTGCTGCGTTAACTGTAATCATCACATAATAGGAAGGATGCATAAGAATATATATGTGATTCACTTGGTGTGCTGAATATGTTCGTATATTTGTTAGAACGCATGAATATGTTCCTAAGTGCGTGCATGTGTGTTCCTGAATGCAAATATATGTGATGCAAAAATCTATGCATCTCTGTATGGATATGTCTGTGTGCGTCAACAGATGCATAATTATATGTTTGCTTGCATAAGCAGCATGATGATGTGTAGGTGTTGGTACGCAGTTGTTCCTTTAAGAAGGTTATGTTATCCTAAGTTTCTTGCAGAGAGGTTGTAAAGATATATGTTCTGGAACGTCTGAGTTTGGAAAGGTATTAGGGCCAAACGAAACTGCGTCAGGCAACATACTTCCAAGATTAAAAAAAAAGAATACTTCTATAATGAGAAGAGGGTGGCTTGGTTCTTCCAGCTCAGCTTTTCTCTGGTCGTTTAGTTTAAACAGTATTGAAGAAAGGCTGCTGAAATCAGGACCAGACTGGTTCTCTCTCTCCCTCTGACTTCAACCATGTAAGAATTTGATTTACTTTTACCTTTTCTGCCAAATGGTGATTATGGCGACTGATGCATTTATTTTGGAACAGATTAAGTGGGATAATCTATTGGTTTGTGTATAGAATTCGTTATTTGGTATTACGTTTTTCGTTCTTTGTATTTCATTCAGTAATTTCGTAAATAATTTCAGTTTTGTTTAAACTGTTTTGGCAAACTGATTCTCCATGTAGTACCCACTTTCCACCTCCTGGAAACAACTAGCAAAGTTAGTTTTCACGCTACCTTCTTGATATGTTTTGATGTGTCTGGCCTATTCCATGACGTATTGGCGACTCTATTCGGAGTTTGCTCTATTGTTCAAAATTGGGATTAGATATATTGGACTCGAAGGCAGCGCGTGGTAGGTGTTTGCGTCTTTTATTCTGTATGTTAAATTTGCTTAGTTTAAAGAGTTCTTTGGATAGCGATGTCACTTTCAGTCACCAAGGGTTTTGTTTGGGTGGAAAAAGTGAACTTGGGTGTTTTACAAAAAGTCGTTAAGACCAAGTAACTGGAATTAGCAGAGAAGCTGGACATGCAGCTACCTACATAAAATGAATGAAGAAAAGGTAATTACAGCAATAGCTCAACATTTAAATTTCCTCTAAACACTATTAGACTATTTGAAGAAGGCTAAAGTCCAATGTAAAATGAAGCAGCTTGCGTAACAGGCAAAAGGCAAGGAAAGGACAATAAAACCGAAGACTATGTATTACGATTAACATCAGAGCACAGAGACAATAATGAGTGGATTTAACAGAAGAGAGAGAGAGAAATAGAGGGAGTGTTTCAACTTCAGAATTTGACACTGAGACAGGAAACTGTTCTGAAAAGGATAGAAATAAAAGCTGAAGGTAAGCACAGTGAGAGAGAGTGAGAATGAGCAAACCCAAGGTACCTAAATGCCTGTTGGGGATCTGCTTAAATATCATCAGCTTTGCCTAAATTCACTGAGAAGGATGTTGAAGCCTTTATTTCATCTCATTTGGAAATGTAGTTAAACAAATTTGGTGACCAATGATCATATGGTTTGTCGCTTCAAATAAAACTTGTAAGTAGAACTAGTGAGGCAATGCCATCACGGTCAGAGGATGTAGCTGGAGCTTATGACGAGGCGTCAAAAAACATCTTAAGTGCATATAAGGTTGAGCCAGATGCCTTCAGACAACGTTTCATGAATCTAAGGAGGGACGTTGGTCAAAACTCCATTGAAGGATTAAACAAAGCAATTTTGAAAGGAAGATAAGGGCGGTCAAAATTGAGGAAACCTCCGATTCTGTGAGAGAGGCAATTACTTTGGAAGAGTTCTAAAATTCACTTCCTGAATTACTGAGAGGTCATATGGAAGAGCAGAGAGTTGAAATGGCAAGGGTAGCGGCTGAAATAACTGATGATGATGATTTGGACCAGAAATCAAATGTTTAAAAATTGACGAAATGACAACTCCTCACGTGGAAAAGGAAAGATAGTACTCGGTGAAGATCATTAGGATGAGTTACAACAGCGTAAAAAAAGAAATCATTGAAGGGGACAAAGCAGTTAAGATGCTGCGGTGTTTTCACTGCAATAAAGTAGTCCCATGGAATCACAGGGTTGGTCGGTTTGGAAAAACACTGGAAAACTGAATGTATGAAAATCGGATAAGCCAGTGAATTTTGTCGGAGTCGAAATAGACAAAGCAGTGGATGCTGCATCAGAATGTACGGGCTGGT
>NW_025209783.1:16758-17516 GCF_004010195.1 Chiloscyllium plagiosum
GCCGTCCTGACCACTGTCACCCCTGGCGGGTTCCCGGGGCGGGCTGTCCTAGCGGTGGCCGAAAGGTGTGTCAGGGGAGACCGAGGACTGGAAGGGGCATGGGGTGGACCGAGAACCAGAAGGTGGGTAGGAGCGGGTTGCCTTAGAGTGGTCAGAAGGTGGGAGGGGCGGGGGCTTGCTGAGTCTGTATTGTCTGCTCTTTTGAATGTAATAGTACTGTGTAATGTACAACTGTCATTGCTGTTGTCTCTTTATATCTTTATGTGAAACTGGGATTTGAGGTTTGTCCTCGTGTCCCTGTAAACTGTTTGAACGGTAGGGTTTGGGGCCTGGCTTTGCTGCTCCTCTCCCTTGTAAAATTGCTGTCTCTTGTATGCAGCTGTAAATGTAACTGTTTGTTGTAAACTGTGTTGTTTAATAAAATAAAAAATATAAAGAGGAGATCACTTACTTACTTCTGCTGTTAATTTAAAAAGTATTGTATTAAAAATAACTTATTCATATTTCATTGACTGATTTAGATTTTATGAGCTTCATGGTGAAGGTGAATGTCAAACTTTATCTGTGGCTATGCTGTAACTAAACGTTAAGATTGATTTTGTTGACAGTCAAATGTAGTTGTGTTTCTTATACTATGCTACAGATATTAAATAAATTAGCTATTCTTAGTGTGTAAAAAAAAAATATATATAAAGAGGAGATGGGGGAAAAAAATAAGCACTACCGCACTTAGGTGGTAGTGTGGGGGTTAAATTTAA
>NW_025209784.1:0-992 GCF_004010195.1 Chiloscyllium plagiosum
AAGTGGATGGCGCGTTATGTCCTTGAGACCCTTTGGGAAAAGGAGAGGGCGGATCCTATCGAGCGGGTCCCTGCGCAGATTGTCAAAGTCATTTGGCAGAATGTCTCATTGCCAGAACTTTCCAACAAGCACCAAGACATGGCTTGGCTGGTGTGGAGAAGGGTTTTGCCAGTGAGATCCTTTATGCATGCCTGGACTCTCTGACACACTGCACGCTGCCTTCAAAGCGACTGTGGAGGGGATGAGACTGTCACACACCTCCTTCTGGAATGTGCCTATGCAAAGGAAGTCTGGAGAGGAATGCTGTGGTGTTTGTCGAGGTTTGTCTCGAGCAGCTCCGTGATGCAGGACTCCATGCTCTACGGCCTGTTCCCCGGGACGCACACCGAGACGAACATCAACTGTGTCTGGAGAATCATCAACTCGGTCAAAGATGCTCTTTGGTCTGTTCGAAACCTGTTGGTCTTCCAGCTGAAAGAGGTGACCCTGAATAAGTGTTGCAGACTGGCACATTCCAAGGTCCAGGACAACATGTTGAGGGATGCGCTGAAGCCAAGGCGTGTTGGGGAAAGACCACCATATAAAGTCTGTCTACTGAAGAACAATGGGGGGGGGGGGACACTCATTGGGCTCTGCTGATGTCTCAGCTGATCACCAAGAGGCTAGATGGTTCACATACAGATTTATTTATACAAATGATTCAGTCTGTCCTCTGTATGGAAAGACACGTAATGTATACAGGGGAACCTCGAATATCCGAATGTGATGGGTGGGCATTAGCTCGTTCGGATAACTGATTATTCAGTTAATCGATTAAATGTCTTCCCTCTGGGGTTCAGAGTTTTAAAAGTCTGCTCCCAGTTCAGGAGACTGCAGCAGCACACAGCACCTGAGGCCCCGCCCCCAACAATTCTCGCCTCGAACCCCATGCAACACCGCCCTCCGTCCCCAACCCCATGCAACACCAACCTACGCCCCCAGCCCCATGAAAC
>NW_025209784.1:11059-17517 GCF_004010195.1 Chiloscyllium plagiosum
AAAAAGTGCAAGTGATTATTTTAGTGATTGTAATGAGGTCAGCCAAGTGGAAATCATGGATTTTGCGTTCCCTGATTGGGGCTGTTAACCTGGTCCAGTCAGGGGGGACTGATCAGAACAAGAGCCTGAAAGATTCTATTCACTCTTATTGCTGGAGCTGGGAGAGCTGTATCAGTGTTAAGGACTCTCCACGTGGAAATAAAGGGTGACTCGATGGGCCGAATGGCCTTACATCCACTCCTATTTCTTATGGCCTTCTCATCGACTTGGTGATAGGATGCCTGCCTCTGTGGTGTTATTTCAGTGGCAACGAGTGAAAAGCAGGCTTCAGAAGAAATTCAATCTCATCGGCTGGGGTAAGCAATTCTGGCATCATGTCATTACTTTGACACTTGACTCATTCGATTCTGCCATTGAAGATTTGACCCAATATATGGAAAGAATGTGTTTTTTTTTTCTGGACAAATGACATTGGGATAGATGTAAAGCAATGAGTAATTATCCTGACAACTTGTAGACGCGCAGTGTTTTCTGTGAGTAGAAACCTATATTTCTCTGAGGAACCAGAGATGAAAACGTTTCAAGATTTGATAGATTTAGTTCAGGAATACTGTGGCCCAAAGCCGGCTATAATTCTGACAGGCTCTCAGTATTACTCTGCAATTCGAGAATCAAGAGAATCTGTATCAGGATTTTTGACCAGATTAAGAAAATCGGCAGACGCATGTGACTTTGATTTAATACTTAACAAGTTGCTGACAGACCGTTTGGCCCTTGGGATTAAGGATGCAACCTTGCAAAAGTACCTTCTACTTGAAGTACAACTGGAATTCAAACAGGCACAACAATTATATTCTGTGTCATCCAAGCTGGAGGATGGGAAAAATTTGTGGCTGTGGAGCTGCTCCTATTTTGCGGTATTTTAGGTGTTGGAGGTGATTTCTTCGAATTCAAGGATCAGCAATTTCTGTTTTATATGATGTTGCATTGTTTTGGATCTTTGGAGAAAAAAGTCAAAACAACAGGACTTTTCAAAGGTTGAAGGACAGACAATAAGAAGCACATGGTCAGTGCGGGAGAGAGAGAAAGAAACCCACACTGCTAACTGACACAGCAGTGGATCTGCGCAGTTAATGCCTTGCTGTTTGAATTCACGTATCTCTGCACATGGGAGTGCGCCTAGGAAAACATAACAGCGAAATTCACAATTGATCTTGGATGAACCCGTTCGGGAGAGGCCGCAGCACAGAAACAGATAATTGTATAATTTTCACTGTAGCTTTGCTGTAAATCTACAATACTGAGTAGAGTGGGTTCTTTCTTGATTACATGTTTTATTGAGATTGTCTCCTGATTAAATGTTTAAAATATAAATAATAACCATAAAAGTAGCCTGGAGCAGTGTTTTTAGAGCAATAAGATGGTGCTATTTCCTGGGTATGTGGATTGTGAAGTAGCTGAAATTGCTTTTAGTTCAGTTAAACGCTCTTCTTGTCGAAAGTGGGGGTTTACAGAGTTTATGTGTTACTGAGTATTATACTTGCAATAAATGTCTTTGCTTGTGAATCCTATCTAGTCGAGTGGATCAGTTGGAGTGATCATTAGAGGCAATGAAGAATTTACAAGAGGAAGTGGGTGTGATGGATAGCAGTTGCAGGAAGGGAGAAAAACCGCAGATACAGCAGGTTGATGAGTTTACACCAGGAAAGGTTTGAGACATAGGCAGGTACTGCAGGTGTCTGCTGTGGTTATCCCAATTTCAAACAGGTTTGGTGCTTTGGAAAGAGTAGGGGGATGATGGACTCTGAGGGGAATGTAGCACGAACAGTCAAGTTTCTGCAATCAAGACTGGCTCTAAAGTAATGAGGGTTACGCCAGGTTCCAAGCAATCAATTGTGTTCGGAGACTCTTTAGTCTGAGGTACAGATAGATGTTTCTGTGGTCATTAGCGAAAAATCACAATGGTGTGTTGCCTCCCTGGTGACAGGATCAAGGATATTTCAGAGAGGGTGAAGAATGTTCTCAAAGTGGAGAGGGACCAGCAGGAGGTCATTCTACAAATTGGAACCAACGACCCACGTAAGGAAAATGATGAGATTCAGAAGGGAGAAATTCGAAAGTTAGGCAGGTGTTAAAAATTAGGTCATCGAGGGGAGTAGTATCTGGATTGCTCCCGATGCTATGAGCTAGTGAAGGTGGGAATAGGAGGATAGAGCAGATGTATGCATCGATAAGGAGCTGGTGTGTGGGAGAAGGGTTTTCATTTTTGGATCATTGGAATATCTTCTGGGGTAGAAGTGAACTGCACAAAGGATGGATTGCCCTTGAGTTGGAAGAATACTAATATACTGGCGGGGAGAGTTGCGAGAATTGCTGGGGAGGATTTTAACTTGGTAAAGTATGGGTGTGTGACCCAGGAAGATAATGAACGAAGAGATCAATCTGAGACTGGAACAGTTGAGAAAAGAAACGAGTCAAACAGTCAGGGTACGCAGTAACAATGCAGAAAACAAATTAGGACTGATAAACTAAACCGCAATTACTTCAATGCAAGGGGTCTAACAGGAAAGGCAGCTGAACTCAAGGTATACTTAGAAATATGGGACTGGGATATTATAACAATTACACAAACGTGGCTCAGGAATGGACAAAACTAGCAGCTTAATGTTTCAGAATACAAATTCTACAGGAAGGATAGAAAGGGAAGCAGAAGAGGTGGGGAGTGGGATTTTTGATAAACGATAGCTTTTCAGCTGTACTTAGGGATAATATTCCTGGAAATATATCCAAATAAGTTATTTGTTTGGAACTGAGAAATAAGAGTGGAATGACCAGCTTTTTGTCAATGTATTATAGACCTCCTCATCGTCAGCGGGAAATTGAGAAACAAGTTTAGATGGATATTTCATTTATGTGTAAGAGTATTAGAGTAGATATGTACAGTGATTTCAATTTACAAACATAGACCAGGACTGCCATTTTGTTAAGGGTTTAGAATAAGAGGAATTTGTTCAGTGTGCACAAGAACATTTTCTGATTCAGTGTGCGGATGTAGATATTTGAGAAGATGCAAAACGTGACCCATTCTTGGGAAATAAGGCAGGCCAGGTGACTGAGGTGTTAGAAGGGTAGCACTTTGGGGCCAGTGACCATAATTCTACTGGTTTTGAATTAATGATAGAAAAGGACAGACTGGGTATAAAAGTTGAATTTCTAAATTGTTAGAAGAGTAATTTTAACGGTATTAGGCAAGAGCTTTCAAAAGCTGATTGAAGGCAAATGTTCACAAGTAAAGGGACGGCTGGAAAATGGGATGCTTTAGGAAATGTCAAAATGAGAGTCCAGAGACAGGAAAATCCTGTTGTGCTGTCAGGAAAGGCTGGTAGTTGAAAGGAATGTCAAATGAGTAGAAAATGTTGTGGGTTAGGTTCAGAAAAAATGTAAGCATAGGTCAGGTACAGACAGGAGATTGAGTGAAACCTTAGAAGAGTCCAAAAGCAGTTTGAATAGACTGAAGAGGGAAATCAGGAAGTCAAAAAGGGGACATGAGGTCGTTTTGGCAAATAGGATTAAGGAGAATTCAAAGGGGTTTTACAAATACGTTAAGTACAAAAGGGCAAGATGGGAGCAAATAGGGCCCCTCAAAGATCAGCAAAGCAGCCTCTGTATGGAGTTGCAGGAAATGGAGGAGATACTAAATAAGTATTTTGCATCAGTGTTTACCATGGAAAAGGACATGGAAGATATAGAATGTGGGGAAATAGATGGTGACATCTTGAAAAAATAAGTCAGATTAGGAAGTGCTGGTTGTCTTGAAACGCTTAAAGGTGAATAAATTCCCAGGAACTGATCAGGTGTACCCCAGAACTCTGTGGAAAGCGAGGGAAGTGATTTCTGGACCCCTTGCTGAGTATATTTGTCTCATCGATGTCACAGGTGAGGTGCCGGAAGACTGGAGGTTGGCTAACGTGGTACCATTAAGTAAGGTGGTAAGGACATGGCAAGGAACTATAGACCGGTGACCCGACGTAAGAAGTGGGCAAGTTGTTGGAGGATTTGCTGACGGACAGGATTTACAAGTATTTGGAAAGGCAAAGACTGATTATGGAGAGTGAACATGGCTTTCTGCGTGGGAAATCATGTATCAGGATCCTCAGTTATATAAATGATTTGGATGTGAACAAAGGAGGTATAGTTTTGCCGATGACACCAAAAATGGAGGTGTCGTGGACAGGGAAGAAGATTACCACAGATCATAATGGGATCGTGATCACATGGACCAATGGGCTGAGGAGTAGCAGAAAGAGCTAATTTACATATATGGGGAGGTGTTGCATTTTAGAAAAGCAAACCAGAGCAGGACCTATCCACTTAATGATAAGGTCCTGGGGCGTGTTGCTGCACAAAGACACCTTGAAAGTAGAGTCGCAGCTAGTTAGGGTAGTGAAGAAGGCATTTGGTCTGCTTTCCTTTATTTGTCAGAGTATTGATTATACGACTTGGTAGTTCACCTTTCAGCTGTACATGACGTTGATTTCGCTACTTTTAGAACATTGCGTGCAGTTCTGGTCTCCTTCCTATTGGAAGGTTGTTGTGAAAATTCAAAAGTTAAGAAAAGATATACAAGGATGTTGCCAGGGTTGAGCAAGAGGGAAAGGCTGAATAGGCTGGTGCTGTATTTCCTAGTGCACTGGAGGATGAGGAGTGACCTTATAGAGGTTCAAAAAATCATTAGGAGAATTGTCGGGGTAAATTGATAAAGTATTTTTCCTGTAGTGGCAGAATACAGAACGAGACGACATAGGGTCAGAGGGGAAAGGTATAAAAGGGCCCTATGGGCCCTGAGGGGAAACGTTTTCACACAGTGTGTGGTGTGTCTGTGGAATGAGTTGCCAGAGGAGATGTTGGATGCTGGTACAATTACAGTACTTAAAAGGTATCAGGATGGGTATATGAATAGGAAGCGTTTAGCGCAGTATGGGCCAAATACTGGCAAATGGGACGAGATTAGATTGGGAGATCTGGTTGGAATAGACAAGTTGGATCGAAGGGCACAGAACACTCTGTACATCTCTAAGGGCCTATTCCTCTGATTGGCTTTATCATTGAAAAATAAGACAATTGCGGCACAATGGTAAAAGCGTATTCTGATGGAAGCGGACACCCTCACCAGTCCGACTGAACGTGGGGAACACCACTTGACTGAAGGCAATATCTTCACTCTGGACATATCCTGAACAGTGAGACTCTTGATCAGCCCACAGCAAAACCCCAAAACACAGCCAAACCTCAACCAAATGGTTAAATTATTCTCCTGGATTGGCCTGGAAAACCATTGTATTGCTGCTGGCATGTGGACTCGAGACAGAGAAACAGTCTCTCCAGGCTAAATTTGAATAAGGGAACTCATAGGCTGGTATCCAGGAGAGTGCAAACACTTCAGTCCCCCTTTGACTTGTTGAGTACAGTTAAAGTACTCAGAAGGGTCTGTCATGGACAAGGCCAGATTTCTCACAATATTTTACGAAGGTCGCCTCGACGCTAATGTTTTCTTATTTTAAAGGCAATTGCGAAGTGGGTGTCCCAGGTGTGATTCAGCTGGTGAAACCACTCGGCTTTCAGCAAAACAGAATTCATTTACATACTGCAGTTGAAACACGAACCAAAGAAAACAGAATTTAGAGCAACTTAAGTATTGGTAAACTGAACCAACCCGATACAGCAACTATAACGAATTAACTGCTCGAATTACAACAGCATAAACACACCCGTTGGCAAAAAGGTAAATTGAAACACAAACTCTTACAGGCAGGAATGAGCAGCAGTCAGACAGACAGACTTCAATAGAAAGTCAAATTAATTCTGAGCTGTATCTTATAACTCCCCTGTACTCATAAATATCGTGAGTGCTACAGCAAAAGCAAACGAGAATACAAAGCCTGAACGGGGAGAACTGGCCTCTCTCCTTCCATTGTATGACGACATTCTTCTGAATCTCTGCCTTTACGACCTCGCTTTAAAAAAAGGACGAAATAACCTTCTTTAAATGACAGCATCGCCAAATCAAAACCAATCAAAATAAATGCCTGGTTGAAAGGTCAGCCAGTTCTAATTGAGATCGATACTGGTCCGGCCGTTCCAGTGCGAACATAACCAGTTTTTAACAAAATTCGCTCTGGACTCCAATCCTTAAGTTACTGTAAAGTCGATGTATATGTCATCAACAGCCCTTCCTTCATCTATCAAGTTGGTCACTTCCTCGAAGAACTCTATTAAGTTGGTAAGGCACGATCTCTCCCGCACAAAACCATGTTGCCTATCACTGATTAGTCCACTCTTTTCTAAATATAAATAAATACTATTCCTCAGTATATTCTCCAGCAACTTTCACACCACCGACGTAGGCTCACTGGCCTGTAGTTACCCGGAATATCCCTTCTATCCTTCTTGTACAGGGG
>NW_025209785.1:0-17520 GCF_004010195.1 Chiloscyllium plagiosum
ATCCTGGTTCAGATTAAGCTGGTGGGCACAGCTGTCAGATGAGGGTTCAAGAGATTATGCAGATGTCAAACTGGCTATTTTGATTGCGTATGAATTGGCACTAGAAGCATATAGACGGAAGTTCAGAAATATAGAGATGGAACCAGGTCAGAGTTCTATTGAGTTTGAAAGAATTAATCACAGTCATTTTGACAGATGGATGCAGGCCTTAAATATGGATAAGACCTGTGAGGCCCGAAGGGAGATTACTCTGCTAGAGGTGTTTAAAATCTCAGTTCCAGCGATGGTAAAAATTCATGTGAATGAATAAAGATCAAGAAGTGCGAAACGCGGCAGAAATGGCAGGTAAATATACATTGGTGCATTCGATGAAATTTAGATTGTGGAAGGATAGAAATTGGGAGGAGAGGAGATCCTACACTGCAAAACATAGAGTAAAGCACACTGGCAATACTTTACTACAGGTGAAAAAAGAAGTCCAAGGGGATTGAAAGGTGGTGAAAGGCCTCAGGTGTACTCACTATAACGGAGTGGAACACATAAAATTCCAGGGCAGATGGTTTAAGAAGGGCACGGGGAAAAACTGTTTTCACTGCAGTACGCTGGGACACACAGTGCCGGGGGTTGAAGGAAGACACTTTGGGAAAAGCTGTAGTTAAAGAGGCTAAGCCAGTCGCATTAGTGAAACTGGTAAAGGAGACCCCAAGTAGAGCTTAGGAGCTGCAGGAGAGCGCACAGCCTAGGCAGGGGCTGTGTATGGAGGCAGAGCCTAAACTCTATAAAGAATTCGCCTCTGTGGATAAAGTTTACTCAGAAAGAGCGGGTGTGGGGGGGCGTGTGGGGAAGACAGGAGGTTACAATTTCCGACATATGGGATCTGCTCAGTCTCTACTAATTGAGAGGTGAGGCGGAGGAAAAGCACAACAGTTCAGGCAGCATCCGATGAGCAGGACAATTGACATATCAGATATAAACCCATCGTCAGGAATGTGGTAGGGGACAAGAGGGCTGAAAGATAAATAGGAGGGTAGGAGCTGTGTTGGTGGGAGGGTCAGTGGGAAGACGATGGAAAGTTGTAGGTTGGAGTGACAAAGATCTGTCGGAGGGGAGGTTGGAATGGATAGGTGGGAAGATGGACAATTAAGACAGTGCAAGAGGACGGTGCTAAATTCAATGGTTGGATCTGGGATAAGGTTATGGGAAGAGAGATTTGGAATTTGGTGAAGTCGATGTTGATGCTGTATAGCTTGAGGGTTCCAGCTGTCCTACCACCTATCCACTTCACTTTGCTCTCCGACCTATCACCATCACCCCCACCTGCATCTACCTTTCGCCTTCCAAGCTACCTTCCACCCAAATCCACCCTCACCCTCCTATTTATTTATTAGCCTCCTTTCCTCTCGCTTGCCTCCACTTTCTTGATGAAGAACTTGTGCCTGAAACGTCAACTCTCTTACCTCTAGGATGCTGTCTGACCTGCTGTGCTTTTCCAGCCCCACACTTTTCAACTCGGATCTCCACCATCTGCAGTCCTCACCTTTTCTCAGCCTCTCATAGTAAGTGATAGAAGTATTTTCACTCTTCCTGACATGATACTCAAGAGCGTGATAATCTGTGGAATGGGGACAGAAATTAAGCATTCCCTTGTGTAACATCAGGTTGGAGTGCCAAATTAAGGTTGGGGAAGTAACAGTGAGAGTGAGTGATAGAGTGTCAGTTCCAGGAATACAGTTTGTTCTTGGGAACGATTTAGCAGGATCCAAGGTGGGATAGTCACCCCTTGTGGTGAAGAAGCAAATGGAACACTAGGGAACTGAGGAGTGTAAAGAAAAATACCGAGGAATTTTTCCAGATTGTGTAGTAACAAGATCCCACTGTCATAAGTTACAGCAGGAAGGAAAAACGAAAGACAAAGACGAAGGAAATGATGTCCAGTTAACTGACACCCTGTTTAATGATACCGGTGCAGGAAACAAAACCTGAACATGCAGTAGGTCAGGCAGATGTGTTTAGTCCTGAAAGGCTAATGGAATTACAACCATATTCACACACAGAAAAGGAATCAGAACATATTGTCAAATGTTATTAATTTAAATATAGAATCCTAAAATT
This sequence comes from Chiloscyllium plagiosum, assembly GCF_004010195.1. NCBI lineage: Eukaryota > Metazoa > Chordata > Chondrichthyes > Orectolobiformes > Hemiscylliidae > Chiloscyllium > Chiloscyllium plagiosum. The sequence goes on from NW_025209785.1 coordinate 2,113, forward strand.
AAAGTGGAAACCACGGCAGGTTAGTGCAGAAGCGAAATGGGCTGAAGTACACCAGATTGTGCTACTGGTAGCAGACAGTGTTACGGGTAATTCATGAACTAACTGCAGGCGGTCACCTAGGTGTTCGGAAGACTCAGGCTAAGGTACAAGAGCATTTGTTGTAGCCTGGAATGCACAAGGACTTGTTTCATTTTTGTTGTACGTCATGCATGCCAAATGGTAGGTAAATCACAGGCCGTAACAAAATCAGCACCTTTGTTGCCAATTCATGTATCCAAAGAACCTTTCACATGGGTTATGGTTAATTGTGTAGCCCCCCTTTGAGTTAATATTCGTAGATGAAGTGTGAGTTCCTTTGAATTAACTAAATATAAATTGACAGGACAGAAGTTGGGGATCTCACACTTGGATTATGTATGTGAGCTGATGAAGAGATTAGACAGAGTAGGTGAGTTAGCTAAACAGCACCTGAAGAGGACACAGTACAGAGTGAAGCAGGTGACAGATGAAAACTCTAAATCTTTGACGATTTCCCGTAGGGATGACGTATTCGTATTGCCACCAGTGGCAGGAAATCCTTTCAAAGCCAGGTTTAGTGGCTCCTTTCAAATAAAAAAAAAAATGTTGAGTCAGTTAAACTACTTGGTAAAGATACAGGATATGATAAAAACGTTTTCGAGTACGTCATGTCAATGAATAATGCTCTAGCCATATTTAAGCCTCAGGAATAAAGTTGTGCCCAGATGTACAAATTCTGCAGCTTATCTATCTCCATGTTACAGCTTGCACAGCATGTTGAACGATGACAAGAAGCAAACTTAGAGAAAAAAATAAAGAAAACAGAATTCGCGAAGTTAGAGGTGATGTTCTTGGGACATATCATTGGACATGGAAGGTTGATCCCTTGGAACACAAAGACGAAGGATATTGATGAATTTCCACGACCATCCTCGAAGACTGGTGTCCTTTGATTTTTGGAACTGAGTGGATTCTATTATAAGTTTGTTCCAAATGTCAGCAGCGTATTGGCACCACTGATGGATGCACGAAAGAAGAACACAGAATTGTGGTGGACAGAACAATGCCAGGAGGCATTTGAGAATTTTAAAGCAGGATTAATCACCGCACCAGTTTTAGCTCCACAAAATATTTTGAAATATCTTGAAAATTGTGTCTGATGCTAGGAATTTAGTGGTCGGAGATGTATTCATACAGAAAGATGACGATGGAATTGAATGGCTAATTGGCTTTTTGTCGAAAAAACGCAATATCCACCAGAAAAAAATACAAAATCTCCATTATTGAAAAAGTATTGTTTAGTTTCGTACTGGCCTGACAAATTTTAATGTTTAAATGACAAACAAATTGTCGCAGACGGTTGATGACAACACCGACAATCCTTTCGGACTGTTTGGGATATTTAAGACCAAAATATGAGACCATTTCATTGGAATTTTATGTTCCCGACTTTAAACTTACAAAACTTACATGCCGTGGGCCCGAAAAATGCGATAGTAGATGTGTTATTGCGGATTTGAAGGAAACAGTGCAGATAAGATTTGACTTATTCCAATGTTATATATGTGGACAGAATGGTATAACTGAGATTAATACTTTTTTTATTTCATAATAATTGGATTATCAATTAGAGGAAAAGAAATGAAGCCATCCTTTCATTCTGATGGTTCATTATATTTCTGATGGGGGTGGGGTGTTATGAAGCCGAAAGCATGTCTGTTCATGTTAAGACAGAACAAGTTTTGCTGAACAGAAAGTACAGCCACAGATGCCAGCGAAAGGTTCCAAATGTAACAATTAGCTGAGAAATCGAAACCTTAGTTTTGGTTGCTGTTTTGACAGCAATTCAGATGCAATCAAAGACTTTAAATAATGCTTGGGATACCAGAAGCCAATGGAATTTGAATATTATTGTTTGCACACATGGAAATCAATCAAATTATGAGAATTATTGTATCATGGGAAGTACATAAGCACAGCATTTTGAATACTAGAGGAAGAGTCACTGCCATTCAACAGCAGAGTAACTGCTGCAGAGCAGTAGTGCTAACTGGCCATCTCAAACAATTTCTATCAAAGATACATGTTCATGTAAACCCTACTTGCAGTAAAGAAAAACATGACCCGGGGAGATCAGCAGCTGGAAGAGTCAACACAGCGGGGAAGATAGAGACTGTGTGATCTTGAAATTGTAATGTTTAATATGTGTATTGTTGGAATAGCACATTTTTACAGAGTTGGAGTCAGATAGTAAGTAGCTAATACAAGCGGGGGTTGGATTTGCGAATAGTTGCTGTTTCGTGTTCACTATTAAAGGTAAGAAACTAACTTACTAATGTTTGATTAAATAGTGGAATGTAGGAGATCTGTGTCACTCATATTTTAACAGATTACGAGGTGAGGCGACCTTTTTTCTGTGTGTTTGGTTTTAATTAACAGAGGGGTTCGACTCCACCTTGTAAATGTCCATCCACGCTTCTCCCATTTCCCTGCAGTTGGCCCAAATCCGTCCAGTCCTTTCCTATCCACATATTTATCCAAATTCTTTGGAAATGTTGATAATGAACCCCCCTCAACCACATTTGCTGGCAGCTCATCCACGTACCATCCTCTGTTAAAGAAGTGACCCCTCAAGTTCCAACTTATTCCTTCCCCTTTAACCTGAAACTGATCCCCTCTAATCCTCGATTCCCTACACCTTGGAAAAAGACTGAGAGCATTAAACCTATCCATACCTCTCGTGATTTCATACAGCTCTATAAGGACTCCCTCAGTCTCCTACACTCTAAAGGAAAGGTCCTAGCTTGTCCAACCTCTCCCTATAACTCAAAACCATTGGGTCCTGGCAACGTCCTTGTAAATTTCTTCTGCACTTTTTATAATTTCATAACATCCTCCCAATAACAAGGTGACAAAACTGAACACAATACTCCCAGTGCGGCCTTACCAAAGTGCTGTGTAACTGCAACATAAGGTCCCAACTTCTATACTCAACATCCTGCCTGATGAAGGCCAGTGTTCCAAATGCCTTTTTCACTGCCCTGTCGACCTGTGACTCCACTCTCAGAGAACGGTGCACCTGAACGCCAAGGTCTCGCTGAGCAATATACCCCTTAAGACCCTCCCATGCATCATGAAACTCCTACCTTGATTTGAGCTTCCAAAATGCAAATCCTCACACAGATATATTCAATTCCATTTGCCGTTTCTCGGCCCACTTGCCCACCTGATTGAGGTCCTGCTGCAATTTCTGATAATCTTCCTCACTGATCACGATACCATTTATTTTAGTGTCATCTGCAAGCTTACTAATCATGCCTTGTACATTCTCAATCAAATCATAGATAACAAACAGCTATGGACCCATGTTCCAGTCTGACAAGCATCCTTCCACTAAACCCTCTGCTTCCTACCAAAACGCCAACTGTGTATCCAATTGGCCAGTTCCCCCAGCATTCCACGTGATGTAACCTTCCTGAGCAGCCTGCCATGTGGAAACTTATCAAAGGTCTTACCGAAATCCATAGAGTTTACGTTTACCGCTCTGCCCTCATCAACCTTCTTGGTCACTTCACCAAAGGACTCGAAGAAATTTGGGAAGCATGATCTCCCACTCACAAGTCTATGCGGACTGCTCCGAATCAAACCTGTGTAAGTAATGGGTGCAGACAATGGTATGCTGTCCTTCATTGTAAGATGATTCGAGTACATAAGGAAAGCCATCTTCCTGCTGTTGTAGAACCTTGCTGAGAGATCATTTGGGGCACTCTCGACAGTTATGATCTTCTTTGTAAGGAACGATCTCCTTACCACAGACACAGATGATGGTAACATGAGGATAGAGTAAAGAAGCTGAGTGTTTAACCTGTAGAGTTGTGAGAGATGAAGAAATAGTGACGCTGAAACACGAGGAGTGGCAGCGATCACCTGTTTCCGAAAGAGACATTGATAGGGAGAGAAATTTCATACTTTACCCAGGGTTGATTGGTTTGATTTATTGTCACATGTACATCAGTACAGGGAAACACTTTATTTATGAGCAGTGGAGGCAGATCATAGTAAGCATGGCCAGACTGATCACAGGGTGGAAAGAGTTAGACATACAGGTTACACTGCACAGGACGTGCACGAGTCAAGATCAACATGAGCAAGATCAGCATTATTTGAACTTAGAGAGTCCATTCGTCAGTCGAACAAGACTTTCCCAATCGTTCATATGCCTAAATTAGCTCTCCTCATGTTATTTTGCAGTCAGTGTGTGAACCCGTACTGAACGTCAGGTTGCACACAATCCCCAACAGAAGCCACAATACTTTCCTTCTGAAACAGGTATCCATTCCCACCAGCTTCCGCTCTAAATAGAAAACACCAGGCTGTCTTCTCGGAGATGGAAAGTGCCTTCTTGAGACTTCATACAAGACATATTGTTTCCCTCCTCAACACTAGAAAACCACGTTAAAGTCCCACGTGTGTGTCATGAGCAACGGAGTTAGGGGGAACAACGTGGAGCAGTCTGCCTGTGCAGCCTCTGCCCCACTAGTTCATCATGTTGGAGCATCTATTAGGAGACAGTGAGGACTGCCGATGCTGGAGATCAGAGTAGGGCGTCGATTGCTGGAAAAGCACAGCAAGTCGGGCAGCATCCGAGAAGCAGGAGAATCGACATTTTGGGCATAAGCCGTTTATCAGGAATCAGCATCAATTACCTCATTCTGCCCCCGTGTAAGTGCATTGAGTTGGGAATGGCCTCCTACTGTTCCTGTATAAGTGACTCAAGGGACTGACTGGCTTCTTTCTCGTCCGATTGGATAGGGCCAAGGGCCTGATTGGGTTACCCCTGGTTCCTGTCTGACAGTTCGATGTGCTGACAAGTGTGACGATATTGTAGCTTTAAGAGTTTTTTTTTGTCCCGGTTTTTTAAGAGGGAGATTGAACGATTGTTACCAAACTGGCTAGTTAAGACCACTTGACTAAACAGCTAGCGAGGCCTTGGGTTTATTTTAATGCAGCCTGAATGGGTGTGGCCAGCTCTCATAGATTAGGATCTCTGGGTTTTGGTTTGTCATTAACATCAAAAACTATTGGGGTCTCCACAGAATTGGAAGCTTCAGGGAATGTCTCCTGGCTGCTACTGTCTCTGAAATTTCTCTTGGTGCTGTTTTCAATTCCTGAATTTACCGTTTTGCCAAGAGCTGTGTTAATGGGAATTTCCTATGTTGGACAAGTTCATTAGTAATAGGTCCTAGATCTATTATTCTGCTAAGTTATCTAATAGAATTACGTTATTCTACATTACTCTTTCTTTGGTTTAATTTCATTTTTCATGTTTAAATAAATGGTGTTTTCCGTACCACCGAGTAGTTTGACCAGTCACATTGCATCTGGAACAGACACTTTACATTTCCTTTAAAATCAGAAAACATTAGAGTTCAAAGTTTGTGAGAAAACATTAGAGTCTAGGCTACTGCCTTCAAATATTTTCGACGGGCTTTGGTGTGGTCCATCACACTAGACTCCTTCTCTTCCTGAGTAATAAGATGGAGGCACTGAATGGGCTATCCCTGTTCTTCTCTTTCAGTGTCAATGGGCTGAATGGCTTCCTCATATTCCTGTGAAACCAGCGTCAGGCGCTGAACGAACTCTTGTTTTACTGTGGCAATGCGCAGTGTCAGGCAGTGCTGTTACATGAATGTTACAGACACGTTAACAGCACATGTCTCAATGGAGTCTGGGTCTTGCTGCACATAGACCAGTTCAGGAGCTGACGGGGGATAAAATGTTCTGAACATTGTGGAATCCTCAGTGACCATCCCCACTTCTGACCTTATGGTGGGGAGGGTGGGGGTGGGGGCGGGAAGACATTGATGAAGCAGCTGAATATATTTGTGAAGTGGAATCTATCCTGAGCATTTCCCACAGAGGTGACCCAGGGCTGAGATGATGAACATCTTCCTTTGTGCTATGTTTGACTCCATTCACTGGAGAGTTTACTCAGATTCTCGCTGAGTCCAGTTTTGTTAAGCTCCTTGATGTCAACTGATGTCAACCACTGCCTTGATATCAGGGCCAGTCATTTTTACCTGAACCCTTGCGTCAACCTCTTTTGTTCATATCAATAAGCCAGGAAAGAGGACCAGGAAGTGTTGTCTTCAAACAGGTGGTGTTGAATGTCAGGATTTTTCTTCTCAAGAGCGTTGGGGAGCTCGATGACTGAAAGTATTTGAAGAGGAGGTAGATGTATTGACCTGTCAGAGAAGTGAGGGCTATGTAGAATTGGGTATGAAAGAGGATTTCAGACAGAGAGCAGATCAGCCACGATCTTAGTGAAGGGCAAGGCAGGCTTGGGTAGTGAACAACCTGCCTCTGTTTATGATGTACTGACATTCTGTTATTGGAAAGTTAGTGGGTGTTATTTTAATTAATGTTTGTTATTGAATGTTGCAGTCAGGAAGACCAGAGGATTTTGTGAGCCATCTCTGGGTGAGGTATAATGTCTGTATTCTCAGTGAATTTGAGTCTACAACATGACCAACAAATGAAGCACAAGTTGTAGAGAGGGGAAGCTCTGTAGAGAGAGATGAGGTCTCTTTCATAACCAGTCTGGGTTTTTTTAGTACATTTCCCAAATCACCTCAAAGCGCTTGGGGCAGTCTTGAAGGGCCGGATGGCCTCCTGTTTCTGTGCATCAGGTTATAGGAGTAAGTAGCCAACAACTGCTCCTGTCTAGCGGGTACGATGGGCTGAATAGAACACAGAAACATGGGACTAAGGAGCAGGAGTGGGTCAGTTGAGACTTTGAGCCTTCTCCACCAGGCACTAAGACTGTGGTTAATCAGGTTGTGGTGTCAGCCCCACTTTCCTGTCCGCATCCCATTGTGCATGACTCACTTCTCTGTCAAATATTTAACTAAGGCAGCTTTCAATAAATGTTAACATAGAGGCAGGATAAACTTCCAGTGAAGAGAATTCCGACTTGAAAGGTCATTTCAGAATTTTTCATCATCCCTCTTATAGAATCAGAGAGTCATGAAGAACGGAAACAGACCCGTTCGTCCAATCTGTTCACTTCGATCAGGTATCAAATCTGATCCAATCCCATTTGCCAGCATTTGGCCAATATCCCTCCTCTTTCAGATACTTTTTAAATGTGCGATTGTTACTGCCTTCACCACTTCCTCTGACAGCACTTTCTGTACACACACCATTCTCTGTGTGAAACATTTACCTTCAAGTCCCTTATAAATCATTCGCCCTCTCCACTCCAACCTATGCTCTCCTGTTCTGGACTCCCCTAACCTGGGGAGCAGAACGTGACTGTTCAGAATATCCATGCCCCTGATGAGTTTATAAACCTCGATAATGTCACCCCTCAACCTCTGACACTCCAGGGAGAAACACCTCAACCTAATCAACCTCTCCCTACAGCTCAAACCTCCAGACTTGGAACATCCGTGTAAGTCATTTCTGCAGAAAACCGAATTGTACGCAGTATTCTTAAAGTGGCCTCACCAACGTCCTGTACAGATGCAACATACAACCACAACTCCTATACTCAATGCTCTGACTGATTAAGGCAAATGTGCCAAATGTGTTCTGTCCCACTCTGTCGACCTGCGACTCCACTTTCAAGGAACAATGTACCTGCAGCCCTATGTCCGTTTGCCTCACAACACTCATCAGGACCTGACCATTAAGTGTATAATTTCTTCCCTGATTTGCCTTCCCAAAATGCAAAACATCGTATTTATCTAAATTAAACTTAATCTGTCACTCCTTGCCCCTTTGTCCCATCTAATTGTGGTCTTGTTGTACTCTGAGATAATGTACTACACTAGCTTTCTGATGTCATCTGTCAACTTCCGAACTATGGCCCCAATATTCACATCTAAATTCTTTACATAAATGATGAAATGCAGTGAACTCAGTACTGATTCTTGCAGCAAACTGCTGCTCACAAGTCTCCAGGCTGAAAAATATCCCTCTTCCTTCAAGCCAATTGTGACTAGCTTCTCCTGTATCCCATGTGACTTAAATTTACTAATCTGTCTACCAATCAGAATGAAATACTAGCTATGAAGAGAGGCTGAGTAGGGTAGGTTTATTTTCACGAGAAAAAAAGGAGATTGACGGGAGACCTGATTAAGGTTTGCAAAATCATGAAGGGTATACACAGGGTGGACAGAAACAAGCTTTTTCCCAGGGTGAAGGACTCAATAACGAGAGGTCGTGCTTTCATTGTAAGAGGTGGAAAGTTTAAGGGGGATATATGCGGTAAGTACTTCAAACAGTTGGTGGTGGGCGTTTGGAACGCGTTGCTAGCAGAGTTGGTAGAGGCAGGCACGGAAGATTCATTTAAAATGCGTCTGGAAAGATGCATGAGTCGTTGAGGAGCAGAGGGATAAAGATGCTTAGGAATTGACTGACAGGTTTAGACAGTACATTTGGATCGGCTCAGGCTTGGAGGGCGAAGGGCCTGTTCCTGGGCTGTAAATTTTCTTTGGTCTTTGTTCTTTAAATGAACACCTTTCTGAAGTCCATATAGACAATGTCTACCAAACTGGCTTCATCAATCTTCTTTGTCACCTCTTCATAAAACTCAACCAATTTAATGAGACATGATTTCCCATGCAGAAAGATGAAGAGAGGCTGAGTAGGTTAGGTTTATTTTCACTAGAAAAAAAAGGAGATTGACGGGAGACCTGATTAAGATTTGCAAAATCATGAAGGGTATACACAGGGTGGACAGAGACAAGCTTTTTCCCAGGCTGAAGGATTCAGTAACGAGAGGTCGTGCTTTCAAAATAAGAGGTGGAAAGTTTAAGGGGGATATACGCGGTAAGAACTTCACACAAAGGGTGGTGGGCGTTTGGAACGCGTTGATGGCGGAGGTGGTAGAAGCAGGCTGGAAGATTCATTTAAAATGCGTCTGGAAAGATGCATGAGGAGGTGGGGAGCAGAGGGATACAGATACTTAGGAATTGACCGACAGGTTTAGACAGTCCATTTGGATCGGCTCAGGCTTGGAGGGCGAAAAGCCTGTTCCTGGGCTGTAAATTTTCTTTGTTCTTTGTTCTTTAAATGAACACCTTCCTGAAGTCCATATAGACAATGTCTACCAAACTGGCTTCATGAATCATCTTTTTCACCTCTTCATAAAACTCAACGAATTTAATGAAACATGATTTCCCATGCAGAAAGCCATATTGTCTACCCCGATCAGCCCTTGCCTTCCCAAATGTATGTAAATGTTATCCATCACAATCTCCTCCAACAACTTACCCACCACTGACATCAGGCTCACCGGTCTATAGTTCCCTGGCAATTTGGGTCACTGTTTCCTTTTCTAGTCCCACTCCTCCACTGCTCACAACAAATGTTAAATGTAACCAGGTCAATGATATGGCAGGTGATATCGGTCTCAGACTGGGTCAGGGTCAGTTTGAGGAACAAGTCAGGCTAGTTCCTTTAATCTGCAAAAACAACACGTTTATGATCCAGAACAATGTTACTCAAACTATGATGGAAAGATGAATGGCAAACGGTTACGGCATTTCAAGTATATAATCAATATTTCTCTTTCTAAAAACACCGACACACACACAGACACACACGCACACACACACACACACACACACACCGATAAACAAGATCTCTGCAATTTTAACTTGAAAGAAATTTGCCCATATATTATTGGAACTCATCACAAAAGGAAAAATTGCGAGATTGTCCAAAAAGTTATTCTGCTTCTGAAGATATTGTACTCACACAGCTGCTTGCAATGGGATTTCATCCTGGGAGAATTGGATTTGGCTTAATTCCCTTTGCTTCAGGCAGTGAGGAGATTCCAGTGAATTCTGGTCATGGATCACCCAAAAGGTAGCACGGTGGTTAGCACTGCTGCCTCACAGCACCAGGGACTTGAATTAGATTCTAGCCTTGGGTGACTGTCTGTGTGGAGTTTGCACATTCTCCCGTGTCTGTGTGAGCTTCGAATGCGTGCTCCAGTTTCCTACCACAGCTCAAACTGTGTAGGTTCGTTGAATTGGTCATGCTAAATTGTATGTAGTGTTCAGGGATTTCGAGGTTAGATGCATTAGTCAGGGGAAAATATAGGGAAATGAGTTGGAAGGTTGGTATGGACTTGTTGGACCGAAGGGCCTGTTTCAACACTGCAGGGATTCCATAAAAAATAAGAATTTTTAGCTCGCACACATTGCTGTGATGAGGAACAATGAAGGAGAGAGAGTGTAATAGGCCATTCCTTCTTGGGCAGATTACATTTTCTCCCTCTCTGAGCTGAATCACACAGTAATGTCATCCTCTCCCAAACTGGACCATGTGAGATCTCCTTGTACATTTTCCAAACTATGTCTCCATCACATTTCCTGTTCCATGTAGGTGCACTATTGCTGTTGTCATACACAGAGCCATATCCTTAGCAGAAAATGGTCTTGGTCGATTTGAAGATATGTTTATATGTCCCTGCGTCATTAAAAAATAAAAATGTTTAATTTATTCAGAATAACTTGGTTAAAATGGATGCATTTTTTAAAGAAATACAGAAATTGCTGGAAAAGATCGGCAGTTCTGTCAGCATCCAGATGCCTTTTACATGCTGTAGTTGTACCAGCCTCCACCACTTTCTCTGGCTCATTCCATATGCACACCGCCCTCTGTGTGAAAAGGTGCCCTTTAGACCTCATCAAAACCTTTCCCCTCTCACTTTCAACAAATACCCTTTAGTTTTGGACGCCCCTAACCTGTGGAAAAACTCTGACTTCTCACCCTATCCATGACCATTCTGATTTTATAAACTTTTAATGCTGCGAAATGTGACTTCAATCAACACGAATGGCTGTACTTTCACTCATCCTGGGCCTAAATTCTGAAATTCAACACAGACACCTCTTCCTTCTCCAACAAGTCACAATTCTAAATCCATTTTAATCAGTTTGTTCAGATGTATCATGAGACACTTCTGTGGGCTTTACACCTAGACATTTGTGCCCAGAAGGAGGGACACTAGCATCACTCAGCAATACCCATAAAGCTGTAACATTTTTCACCTGTATATTTGTTCATCAGAATGTCCTGACATGACGTGGCATACCTCTGCAACAGGCAGAACTTTAAGCCAGACCTTCTAGTCCAGACCTAAGAACACTACCACACAAGTTTAGGAATTGGAATCAAATCCAGAGCTTTGGCTCAGAGACAGGGACAGTACCCACTACAACTACCATACCCAGATTTTGGGTCATATTTTAATGCCCGCTTTCAGCTCCGTGTGGATTTATTGTAATCAGGTTACCATTACTGAACTACACAGAACACTTTGTATTGTTAAACAAATGCAAGACATTTGTCTCAACTGTAAGAAATTGAGTGTACGTGCTGTGCTATTGAAATTAACTATAAACATCTTTAATTGCTATTATCTGTAGTCTGCAATATTAAGGAAAGAAATCCTGCAGACACACTTTGCCCAATGAAGGGTCTCAAATAGATATTTATTACTGAACACCAGAGACGAAGGAAGAGCTTAATTTCTGGTCCCAAAACACCGATCACTCAACCACTTCTAACGTATGACTGCCCTTTTCCTAAAACCATGAAATGATACCAAGCCGCTGATTACTGTCCAGCCTCTCCTCCCCAGCCTCTCCTCCCCATTGGCTGTGTCTGCAATCTGTCCCTCCTTCGCCAACCGCACAAGGCAATACAAGCTCAGGGTCTTTGTGAAAACCAAGGCCGGAGTGTGCATGCCACCTGGAGAGGGGAGGACATTTTAAAATTGAAGGGGGAGGGTGAAGTGGCAGTAATATCACACACTGAGCTGAGGGGTGGCTGATGGAGTTTAGTTTGGATTAATACGAGGCGTTGGATTTGGTAAATCAAACAAGAACAGGACCTATACAACTGAAAGCAGGGCCTTTGGCGGTGTTGTAGTGCAGAAACCGAGGCCGTCAGGTTTAATTCTTTACAATTTGCATCTCATATAGATAGTGTGGTTAAGAAGATGTTTAACACACTTGTCTTCATAGGTCAGACCTTTGAGTATCGGAATTGGGATGTCATGTTGAGGTTGTACAGGATATTGGTGAGACCTCATCTAGAATACTGTGTCTAGTCTGGTCATCCTGCCCGCTTATTCCATAGGCACACCAACCTCTGTGTGAAACAGCTGCCCCCTTAGGTCACTTTTAAATGTTTCCCCTCCCACATTAAGCCTATGTTCTCTAGCTTTGGACTCTCCATACCCTTAGAAAAGAAAATACCTTGACTATTCACCCAGATATTATTGACCTTGATATTATTAAGATGGAGAGGGTTTAGAAGAGATTAACCTGGATGTTGCTGGGAAAGGAGGGATTGAGCTACAAGGAGAGGCTGGATATCTGGGAGTTTTTTCACTGGAAAGTAAGAGATTAAGGGGTAACTTTACAGAGCGTTATAAAATAATGAGGGGTACAGATAAGCTGAAGGGCTGATGTCTTTTCCCTAGAGTTCGGGATTCAAAACTGAGGGATATTTTAAGGTGCGAGAAAAAGATTTACAAAAGTCATGAGAGGTAATTATGTGAGACAGAATCTGGCTTGGGTGTGGAATGAACTTCCAGAGGAAGTGGTGAAAGCGGGACAGTTACAACGTTTAAAGGACATTTAGATCAGTCCATGGATAGGGCAACAGTTTGGATGGTGCTGTGAGCCGCTGCCCTCTCCCTCCCCCTCCCCTTCTCTGAATGTATCCCGGTTGGCTTTCACCCTCTGCCAATGTCTGTGCAGTGGCATGGGGAGGGCAGCAGAGGGTGGCATTGCATCACTTTAAGAACCACAGAGACTGCCAGACCTGCCCCACACAGAGACACACAGATACACACGCGGGAATGGTAAGGACACAACATTCAGCTCATCTGGTAATTTAAACTAAACATAAAGAAATGCTCAATTTGCCTTGTAAACTGTTAAAATATGTCTGACAGAGAACTCCCAACTTCCACTGTTTTAACAAAAAATATCAATTTATTTTTTTAACTCTGAAAGTGAACATTTTGCATCAAGTATTCACAACTCTGAGACCCCATTTCTCTGAACTGCTTATTGCCCTACTCCAACTCTACAGCAATATACTGTTTCGAAAAGACACCTATTAAAATTACATAAACGTAATTTGAAAACCACACAGCAGCTGTTGTTTCATCTGACCTAATACCAAAATCCCTTTTTCCCATCTTTCCTGGGAAGAATGGCTCATGTTACAGGATGCTATCGAAGTGTCTACAGTTCAGCATTCTGCAGCCTGGGAACACATCCTTCCATGACACTGTCTCTCAGTCTCCCCATCTCTGTCTATACCTCAAACCCCTCCCACGTGGTGATATTTAAACTGATTCCCCCGCCATCTCTCTCTGGCAGTGATGTTCATACCCACAGCACCCCCTTGTCAGGGCACAATTGAGATATGGAGCTGTAAACGAGTGGGAGTTGTACATCCTGTCACTTCCAACCCGGGATGGAAGTTTCCCCACACTGGGCAGGTATTTAACACAATGCTATTGAGCAATGCACTGGGGTGGTGTGTACAGTCCTACATGCTGGGAGGGTAACTGCTCCTGGTTTACAGATGAATTCATAGGTGATTACTGCACAGGTCGCTGTGCTGGTCAGACTATCTGGTTGAGGTTTACAGATAATATAATGATGTGGTTTGTGCAGCTCCCCATGCTGGATGGATATTTGTTTCAGGTTTACACATTAGTGCCCTGTTGTGTTCTGCACAACTCCGCGTGCTGGACAGATATCTAGTCCTGGTTTATAGATCAATGCCCTGCTGTGATCTGCACAGCTCCCCGTGCTGGACAGATATCTAATCTGGGCTTATAGATCAATGCATGGGTGTGGTCTGCATTGCTTCCATGCTGAATACTTGCTGGAGGAACACTGCAATCCATGCAGCATCAGGAGGTGTAGAATTTGATGTTTCAGGTGTAGCCCTCCTTCAGGACTCTTACAGAACGGTAACACACGAAATGTCGACTTCACCACCTCCTGATGCTGCCTGGATTGCTGTGCTCTCCCAGCTTCCTGCCTGTCTGCATTGGACTCCAGCATTTGCAGCTTGTCAGTCTTTATCCCAGCTTCCCAAACTGGTCGGATGTCTAGTCTGCATTTGAAGATAAGTGCTGTGACATGATCTGTGCAGTGTTCCACTCTGGACAGATTGCTGGATTGTATTGACCAGTGCAATGGATGAATCTAGACAGATTGCTGGGTTCAACTGAGTAGGACACTGGCCGGGCCTGCACAGTGTACCACAGTGAACAGATATCTTGTCTGGGTTTATGGTGCCTGGGCTGGTTCTGTGAGGTGGATTGAGAATGTAGTATATCTAACCATTCCAGCTGATCTGGCAATGCCTTTAGTTCCCATTCCTGTGATTGAACCTTCCGTCTCACATCCCATCAATGTTACAGTGTGTCCATGCACAGTACATCATATTGGTGGGGTGGGTAGGGGTGAAAGGTGGTGGACAGGTCAAGGGGTTCCCCGGAACGTTCTGTCCCCGACATTCTATAACTGACATTCCCCGGAACGTTCTGTCCCTGACATTGTTTGTGAATGGCCGGACGTCAGCGAATTGAACAAACGATAAGATCCCGAGGGAAGAGATCCCGTTCCAGGGAGAAGGAAACACTGTTCCGAAGACCCCTCAGGAAGTTAAAGGGGTGAATACGTTTTCCCTGCGTTTATATTTCTTCACGACATACGATCGACCACAATTTAGACCAAAATACAGGAATTCCCAAACTCCTTTTCTCTTCAGGAAACTGGGAGAGAATCCTTCAGGACAACAACGTTTCCACCCCCCGTATTAGGAACTGGGAAGGAGTGACCTGTGTCTGCTCTCGAATGATCGAGTGTGTGGGAATGTTCTGGAAACCATCTGTCCTTATGGATATGTCTCTGTGTGTTTGGGGAGGGAGGGATTTTTATGGTTTATGTCACATTTTTGTCAGTAATTCCGACCTTCCCATTTGTTGTTCCAGCTCCAATTTTTTTAATAAATCACTGAATACAGGGACACATTTGAAAATCTGATTGGTCCACGATCAAACGGGTCCCTTTGCCTCCAGGCTGATGGATAATGGGTTTGTTTTCCTTCCTCACAGTTAACGTGGTGACCATCTACGTCCTGCTTTATAAAGATTGTGGATTGTCTCCATGTGTCAGACGTTACCTGGGGGCCATGGCAGCGGCGGATCTCCTGGTCATTATCCTCGAACTGATCCTGAGACACATTCCCATTGTTTATCGAGAACAGTTTTATTTCCTGATGTACTCCGTCCCCGTGTGTAAAATCCACGCCGTCCTGCTTTATGCAGCCACTGAC
>NW_025209786.1:0-17520 GCF_004010195.1 Chiloscyllium plagiosum
CACATGCGGCGTGGTCGTTGTGCAGGTGAGTGACGTCACTGGGGGCGGAAGTGGTTGTGGCGACGGCAGAAACAGTGTTGTTCCTGGTGGCTGGACCCCGCGGAGGCTGCGAATCTGTCGGCGATGGTCTTCCTGGCGATCGTGGAGGCAGTTGTCTGGGCGGTGATCGCGGAGGCTGCATAGTCGGTGGGGGCGGAAGTGATGTCATGGTTCGCTGCGGCGGTTGCTGCAGCGGCCACGTGGGTAATGGCGCCCGAGCGGTTCCGGAGACCGATGGAAGATTCTGGAACAGTTGAGGAACCCAGAGTGTGGGGGTAAGTGCATGAAAATTTTTGGTACTTACTGTCTTTAATTTCCAATATGGCCAGGAAGAACTGTTTGTTTCGTGGATGGATTCTTCTGAGGATGAAGAACAGTGGAGGTCCTTTACAGGTCTGTGAGAGTGTTGTCCTGAGCTGGGGTAGGGCTGACTGCAGGGAATGTAGGTAGCAGCGCATGGCTGCAAGCGTGGAGCGGAGGATCTGGAGGGAGGTCTGTTGCAGTGCTAGATGAGATAACTAAGAAATTACTGACAGACGGAGGTGATTTATTCCTCAGGAATGGTTCGGTCGGAATGAAAGTCATTCATTCGCCGAGAGTCCAGATGAGGCTGAGAGACAAAACAGTCACAGAAACAGGTTCTGGGTATTGTCTATCATGTATAATGACCAGAGAAATGGCTGAACGATGTCCACGCCAGTCCAAACCCGGCTCCTCCACATGATAAACAAAGGACATCACCAGAGAATCACAGGGTCACTGTGAGCAGATGCTGGGGAAACTGAAACTCCGTTTAAACTTGGAATTGGCTCCAAAGAGGTATTTGGAATGTCCTCGTTAATTGAAGCTCAGGAATTAAATCCAGGGTTAAGTAAGTTAATACAGGCAGCTCATACTGAAGCTGAGGCTGAAGGAGTTCCCTAGAGTTATGATGTTGGAAACAGAACATAGATTTAATTCAAGTTCTGTGGAGAAATCTAGATTGTACTTTTTTTAAAAAAAAGCAAGAACATACAGTCACAGAGAAAAACAGCACAGAAACAGACCTTCAGTCCAACTTGTCCATGCTGAGCTATTATCCTAACCTACTCTAGTCACATTTGCCAGCACTTGGCCCATATCGCTTTAAACCCTTCCTATTCATATACCCTTTTAAATGCTATAATTGTACCAGCGTCCACCACATCTTCTGGCAGCTCATTTCCATACATGCACCACCCTCTGCATGAAAAAGTTGCCCTTTAAGTCTCTTTTATATCTTTACCCTCTCACTCTAAACCTGTGCCCTCTAGTTCTGACTCCCCCATCCAGGGAAAAGACCTTGTCTATTTATCCTATCTATGCCCCTCATGATTTTATAAACCTCTATAAGGTCACCCCTCAGCCTCCGACGTTCCAGGGAAAACAGCCCCAGCCTATTCAGCCTTTGCAAAGCTCAAATTGTCCAACCCTGGCAACATCCGTATTGGAATATTTTTTAAAAAGGCATTTTTTGAAATCACATGGTTTCAGTGAAATGCTGGAGACATTTGTTGTTTTATGACTAGAGAGAGCTAGTGTCTTGTTTGAACACTATTTTGAGTACAGAGGAGATGGTCTTTGTTTGCAGGTGAGGAACGACAGGTTGGAAAAACAGCTGCTCATCTCACCTCTGTATCTTTCAGAGACATAATTTTTGTGAATCCGTCACTATCCGCTACAGACCCACCGACTCCCACAGTTACCTGGAGTGAGGTAAAAGAGGTGATGGAGTATCATTGCTAATCAGGGATAGTATACAGAAAGGGAGGTCATCGAGGGGTGTTTGTCGAGAGGGTAAGGATAGGTGGAAAAGTTAGAAACAGGAAAGGAGCAGTCACTTTCTCGGGAGTTTTCTATAGGCCCCCAATAGCAACAGAGACACGGGAGGAGCAGATTGGGAAGCAAATTCTGGAAAGGTGCTGAAGTAACAGGGCTGTTGTCATGGGTGACTATAACTTCCCTAATATTAGTGGAACGTCCTCAGTTCAAATAATTTGTTTGGAGCAATTTTTGTCAGGTATGTCCAGGAAGAGTTCCTGATGCAATATGTAGATAAGTCAACTAGACAGGAGGCCATATTGGATTTGATGCTTGGCAATGAACCTTACAAGGTGTCAGATCTCTCAATTGGAGACCATTTGGGTGATAGTGATCACAACTCCCTGACTTTTACTATAGTCAAGGAGAGGGATTGGAGCAGATGTTATGGGAAAGTATTTAATTGGGAGGGGGGAATTACAATTCCATTCGGTAGGGCCTGTGGAACATAAATTGGGAACAGATATTCTCAGGGAAATGAATGATAGAAATGTGGGGGTTCTTTAGGGAGCACTTGCTGCGAGTGCTGGTAGGTTTGTCTAATTGAGGCAAGGAAGGGATAGTAGGGTGAAGGAACAAGCAACATCTATCAAGAGGAAGAAGGAAGCTTATTTAAAGTGGAGAAAGCAAGGGTCAGACAGGGCTCTAGAAGGTTACAAGGTGACCAGGAAAGAAGTGAAGAATGAACTTAGGAGAACAAGAGGGGGGCATGAAGAAGCCTTGGTGGGTAGGATTAAGGAAAATCCCAAGGCATTCTACACTTATGTGAGGAACAAGAGAATGACCAGAGTGAGGGTAGGGCCAATCAGGAATAGTGGAGGGAACTTGTGGCTGCAGTCGGAGGAGGTAGGGGAGGCCCTTAATGAATACTTTGCTTCCATATTCACTAGTGAGAGGGACCTTGTTATTTGTGATGACAGCATGAAACAGGCTGATATGCTCAAACAGGTTGATGTTAAGAAGGAGGATGTGCTGGAAATTTTGAAGAACATGAGGATAGATAAGTCCCTTGGGCCAGATGGGATATACCCAAGGTTAGTACGGGAAGTGAGGGAAGAGATTGCTGTGCAATTAGCATCTGCACTGTCCACTGGGTTAGTACCAGATGGTTGGATGGTGGCAAACATTATTTCCTTGTTCAAAAAAGGGAATAGGAATAATCCTGGGAATTACAGACCAGTCAGTCTAATGTCGGTAGTATGCAAATTATTGGAAACAATTCTGAAAGATAGGATATATGATTATTTGGAAAAGCATCATTTGATTAGAGATAGTCAGCATGGCTTTGTGAGGGGCAGGTCATGCCTCACAACCCTTACTGAATTCTCTGAGGATGTGACACAACACTTTGATGAAGGTAGAGGAAGGGATGTGGTGTACATGGATTTTAGCAAGGCATTTGTTAAGGTTCCCCTTGGTAGGCTCATTCAGAACATAAGGAGGCATGGGATCCAGGGATATTCGGCTGTCTGGATACAGAATTCGCTGGCACATAGAAGACAGAGGATGGTAGTAGATGGTACAAGTATTCAGCCTGGAGCTCAGTGACCAGTGATGTTCTGCAGGGATCTGTACTGCGTCCTCTGCTCTTTGTGATTTTTACAAATGACTTGGATGAGGAAGTAGAAGAGTGGGTTAACAAGTTTGCCGATGACATGAAGGTTGGTGGAGTTGTGGATAGTGTGAGTGGACAGTCGTAGTTTGCAATGGGACATTGACAGGATGCAGAGCTGGGCTGAGAACTGGCAGACTGAATTCAACCAGGAAAAGTATGTAGTGATTCATTTTGGAAGGTCGAATTTGAATGCAGATGACAGGGTTAAAGGCAGGATTCTTGACAGTGTGGAGGAACAGAGGGATCTTGGGGTCAACCTCCAGAGATCCCTCAATATTGCCACCCGGGTTGATAGGTTTGTTAAGAAAACAAATGATGTGTTGACTTTCATTAGCAGGGGGATTGAGTTTAAGAGCTGCAATGTTGTGTGGCAGTTCTCTAGAGCCCTGGTTAGACCACACTTGGAATATTGTGTTCTATTCTGGTCACCTCATTATAGGAAAGATGTGGAAGCTTTACAGAGGGTGCAGAGGAGATTTACCAGGATGCTGCCTGTACTGGAGAGCATGTCTTATGAAGAAAGGTTGATGAAGCTAGGCTATTTCTCACTGGAGCGAAGGAGGATGAGGGGTTATTTGATAGAGTTGTATCAGGTGATGAGAGGCATAGATAGAGTGGACAACCAGAGACTTTGTTCCCCAGGGGAAATGTCTATCATGCGGGGGTATAATTTTAAGATGATTGGAGGAAGGTTTAGGGGAGATGTCAGAGGTAGGTTCTTTACACAGAGTGTGGTGGATGTGGGGAGTGCATTGCCAGTAGTGGTAATAGAATTAGATACACTATGGACATTTAAGCAATTCTTAGGCACATGGCTGACAATAAAATAAAGGGTTTGTGGATTAGTTTGATCTTAGAGTAGGACAAACGTTCAGCACACCATTGTGGGCCACAGGGCCTGTACTGTTCTGTCCTGTTTTATGTTCGATGTATCTGTTCCAATTAAGCCAACTTCGACAAGGGAACCTCTGAAATGTCCACCTTTTTCCTGAACAGAGTATTCCCCTGCTCCGTGGTTGACAGGGATCTCAGCCATGTATCCGACCCATCTCCCTCACCTCTGCCCTCACCCCCTCTCTTCCCTCCCACAGCACTGATAGGGACCATTTTGACCTCACCGATCACCAGCAATTACATCCAGAGGATCATTAGCTGCCATTTCCTCCAATTGCAGTGGGATACCACCACCAGACAAATATTCTCCCAGCTTTTCTGCAGAGATCACTCCATGTGGGACATCTTGGTTCGACCCTCCTCCATTCCCAAAACCTCCCCATACCCCTTTGACAATTAACTCTGCAACTGCAGAAGGTGTAACACCTGCATGTTTAATCCCTCCGTCCTCACTCCCCAAGGCCCCAGTCCCACCTTCCAGGTGGAGCAGCACTTCACTCAATCTCGTCTATTGTATTCACCGCTCACAATTTGGTCTCCTCTACAC
Organism: Chiloscyllium plagiosum; assembly: GCF_004010195.1. Lineage (NCBI taxonomy): Eukaryota > Metazoa > Chordata > Chondrichthyes > Orectolobiformes > Hemiscylliidae > Chiloscyllium > Chiloscyllium plagiosum. The sequence goes on from NW_025209786.1 coordinate 4,935, forward strand.
TGGGAGGAGACCACGTTGCAAGCTGGGTGAACACGTTTTTACTTGGGGACCATGCAGTTTTCAATAATTTTCAGGCTTGAGCACCTTCTCCAACACATTGGGCATTGTCATCACATGGGCTGTTATTATTGGGGGATCCCATGGTCAGAGGTGGCACAAATGTCTGTCTGTTTGCATAAATATGGCTACAATAACATAATTAGCTTCCTGAATCCAGCATGAAAGTGAGGTCATAGGGTAGCACAAAGGTAGTTTTGAGAAGGAGGTAACTGAAGGTAACAGGGTTTGTTTTGAACAAATAATCTTCCAAATGAACATACAGGGAGTTCTGTGAACATAGCAATTGCACATATCTGTAAGAGATAATCTGATAAGAGATGCCTGGGAACAGACAGCCTGAAGATTTTAACAAGCATAAAAAAGAAAAATATGATCTCGTAATGGTGGAGTATGATTGAGTTTATTGTCTTATTAATGAAATGAATGTTGCCTTCTTAGATAAAAGAGTTTGAGTAGAAATATTTAGAGGTAAATTCCATTCTAGATGACAGGATGTGACTCGAATGAGTTACAGTACAGCTGTAAGAGAGGGGGACAGTGTTTACCGAACCGTCCAAGGTCACGTGGGACAGAAGCTGCTCACAACCTGATGACTAAAGAATTCCCAACACTATGTCTAACCATATTACGTTATTGGAACTGATAGTACAACTTTTAGAACAATTAGTAAACATTAATATCCTTTTAGTTGTCAAGTAATGAGGTTAGCAAATTGTATAACAGAATTTAAAAGGTCCTTAAGTGAGAGGCAAGTATAACGTAGGGAGAAAGAATCTGCTCAACATGTATTAGCTAAGGAATTCTAACGAGGCCATTCCTGAAGAAGGGCCTGTGCCCGAAACGTCGAATCTCCTGTTCCCTGGATGCTGCCTGACCTGCTGTGCTGTTCCAGCAATAAAGTTTCAACTAAGGAATTCTAACATCAGGTGTAAACATACAACTTCACATATAACTATATTTCTATTAGAATTAATACTATGAACCTTATAGAAATTAGTTGAAATTAAAATCTCTTTGTATGATGAGGCCAAGGGGAAATACAAGATGAGGAACAGAACTTGGATGTCAATGACTACAACGAATAACAGAACCCAAGGCATCCTTCGAGGTATGCAAGTCTGAGAAAGACTATAACCATTAACTTTGGAATGTAGATCGATGAGGTAAATTTTAAGACCCCAAGGCTTGATGATAACGATGTCTGGTAAACATCTTGAGATCTTGGGGAACCTAGGCCTGTCCATTGAGGTGTCTATCATTGATCAGGTGTTTCACAGGATTGTGTAGATTAAGGGAGAAGGAACACTGACATCAACGTTGCATGTAGTTATTGCAACACGAAAAGTATAAAAATCTTGTATCTCACTGGGGAAGCTAGTCTCATTGACATTGCCTTCAAACTTAGCTAGGTAGAAATGGGTGACTGGCCCACATGAAAGTCAGGTTTGGGGCGGTCTCTGGCTGATCACACACACGTGATAAAAGAGCTTGATTAAAAATAGATTGTGAAGCTGAATGCAGAACTTGAGACTCCTCTTTGGCATCTTTTCCCAACAAGATACTACCACACGCTACCCATTGTCAGCCCCTAATGATCCCCATTAGCGGCTATTCATTCCCCCAGGCTGACCTTTACACAGACCTTTGAATGCTCAACTGTTTTTCTCTCTCTCTCTCTGGGCTCTATCTCAGCCTCCCTCACCTACCCCATCTTCAGCATAAATACGAATCTTTTGTCATATACAATCACTTTTTAAGAAGGGTCACTGACCCAAAACAATAATTCTGTTTTCGCACCACAGATGCAGCCAGACCTGTTGAGTTTTCCCAGCAATTTCTGCTTTTGTTTCTGATTTCCAGCATCTGCAGTGCTTTACTTTTTTTAAATTGAACACCATCCCATGAAACAGATTTACATCGATGTTAAGTTAGAAGTTTGGTGGGACTTTCATGGGATGTACATTGCACACACATGCAGAGATAGCTACACAGACACACACACACACAGATAAACTTGAGGAGCCAAATAGTCTATGTTTGCTCCAATTTCATATGTTTATATGTAAGTTAGCATTGTCAGTTGTGCTCACTTTGTCCATACTGGAAGATACAAAGTTTAATAGAAACCTGTTCTTTGCAGATGAAAAGAATAGAAACATTCATTACCTCTGTTCGAATTCAGCAAAAAAGCCATTCCCTGTCTCATTATTTGTAGAGCAATGCAGTAATTAATTAGAGTCAATCTATTTGGTTTAAAATTTCAACAAACTCTGGGGGTCAACTATCAATCGTCAGTGATTGGTCCATTTCCCACAGCAATGGCTGTACAAATTAAAGTTTACTTGCCAACCAAACAGCACTCTTCCCTTGTACAGTATAAATGTTCCTGTTCAACTGTATTCTTACAAATTACCTTAATGTGTGTAAAAGAAAAAGCTCTGTCAAAATGTCTTTACCAGCAATGCTCAAGTTCTATAATACCAAATAAGTATCAAATAATATTTTTACCAAGTACTTTCTCTTATTTGTATCAGGTATTATTTGTGGGACATTAAGTTTAAATTATGTAAACTGACTATCACTCAGATGGTTTCTATCAGTTTTACCAGTGTCAACTCTTCAAGAATGTTCACACAGACATTCATTCACACGACGTGGGCATCATCAGTAAAGACGGTATTTGCTGCTGATGCCGAATTGCCTCTGAGAAGGAAGGAGCGAGTTCAAATGGGGTCACATCAGTGACTGTCATCCCTGTCTTTTAAATATTACACAGAGTGAGCAGTTTAAATGTTCTTTGTTATGAGCACTTTAAACAATATTTGCTGCAATTATTTCAGTAGCATTTGCTGTCGCCATTTTATATCATAATTTTGCATTTTTTTATGCACTGTAATCACTCAAAATTACATCCGTGTTGACAATTTAAAAGATATTTGATGGATATCTTTTGAAGTGCAGTTCAGGATCTTTGCACAGGGATATCTGCTGTTGAGTGTGGGACGTTATATTGATTGTGTACAGGATGTTGGTGAGGTCCCTTCTGGAGGGCTGTGTGCAGTTCCTGTTGCCTTGTTGCAGGAAGGATATTGTTAAACTGGAGAGGGTTCAGAAAAGATTTACCAGGGTGTTGCTAGGCATGGATGGTTTGCGATATCAAAGTAGACTGGAGAGACTAGCCCTTTTTTCACTGGAGCATTGATGTGTGACTTTATTGAGGTTTATAAAATCATGAGGGACGTAGACAAGGTGAATGACAATGGTCTTTTCCCAGGTAGGGGGAGTTCAAAATTCAGGGCATACTTTTAAGGTGTGAGGAGAAAGATTTCAAAAGGACATGAGGGGTAACTTTTTTAGGCAGAGGATGGTTCATGTGTTGAATGAACTGCCAGAGACAGTGGTGGGTGGAGGTACAGTTACAAGGTTTAAAAGACATTCAGATATTTACATGAATATGAAAGGTTTGGAGGGATATGAGCCAAGTGCAGGCAGGTGGGAATACTTTAGTTTGGTAAGATGGTTGGCGTGGATGAGTTAGACTGAAGAGTCTGTTTCCATAATGTATGACTCTGACTCAACATAAGAAGTGATGTACAGTGTTGATAAGGGCTGATTGGTGTACCTTACCCAGGGAAAGCATTGTGTTTGTCTCACTGATCCAGGAAGGGCCGATCGATTGTACTGTGTCTGTTTCAGGGATCATGGGGAGTGTTGACTGAACCTACTCTGTGTGTCTCACAGACATCAGGGAGAGCAGACTGACCTCACTGTGTCTTTATCACTGACCCAAGGAATCTGGATTGTTCAATTGTGATCCCAGAATGCATCAATCCATCTCATCATTTCATAAATAACACTAATCGAGCAAAAGGCTGTTTTACCATGTTCTTCAGCTGTTCTCTGAACTTAGTCTGGGTCACAGCATATATGCACGTGTTTGTGCAGCAACTCAGGAGCTGGAGAATGAATCCTACATCTCGTGAAAAGTAATGTAAAAATACAGACTTAAACCCCAACCGATACATGCGTCTCCACATAGAATACACCAGAAACATTGACCATAACAGGATGAAATTCCCTGAGATAACAAATATTAAAATGATGGATTTCCTTCGGCTCTCCAAGTGTCGGTCCTTGGAATGCTGCCCCCTGCTGTCAGGCTGGAGTCTCCTGCGGGCTCTGCTGACCACTAAAATGTACCTCCCAGTGAAAGCATTGAGCAGCAGAATCAGAACAAATGGGAGTGCTGGGGTCAGAATGTAGTGAATAAGCTCAATCGATCCCCAGACTAGAGATAACATAACATACCTTTTAGCCAAACAAAACCAGGGCTGGTTCCTCAGCTTATACCAAGGTGTTAACATAAAATACCAGGAAATGTTCTTTAAACAGCTAAACACAGTTATTGTTCCCATAACCACGGCTGCTGTTTTCTCAGTGCAATATTTGCCTTTCATCTTTTGACAACAAATGGCCACACATCGATCAAAGGTGAAAGCGACAGTGAACCAGACAGAGCAGTCCATAGCTGCAAAAACCAGGATGGCGTGGATGTTACACACAGGGATGGTCTGCAGAAATTTAAATTCAGTTTTATAAATAATTGGAATGTGTCTCAGTATCAGATCAATGATTATGAGCAGTAAGTCCACTGCTACCATGGCCACCAGGTAGCGAGTGATACATTTAGAAAGATCACACTTTCTCTGTGATAGAATCACTATTGTGACTATGTTAACTATGAGAAAGGAAAATAAACAAGAATGTATTAAGTTAGGCTGAGAACAGTTATACCTTATTACAGATACAATTGATAAGTTACAAAACTTATTGAGATTTCAGATGTTTTATTGTATACAGTAAAGATATAATAATGGGACATAAAGAAAGAGTGGATTCATTGAACATATATCTTATGCCTGTCTTTCAAATAACATTCTAGAAATAAGTATGAATAACAAGTTGAAAGGAAGGGATGAATTAGACACAATTACAATCATGATGAAATGTTGCTCAGAAAATTCTTAGAATCAATGGCTGACATGTCCCAGGTTCAGATGAAATGCATCCAACACTTGTCAAAGGAATGTTGTATAAGATAGCAACTGTGCTGATTTTAATTTCCCAAAGGTAACCAGGAGCTGGTGAGAATGGAGAGCAGCTGCTCCTTCAGTCACAGGATACGTATGTCCATGCTTGCTGCTATAGGTTTACTGATGTGTTTATCAATGACGAATACAAGAGAGAAACAAACTGGGAATGGGGGCAGGGAAAGAATGCGACCAGTGAGTGTCTCTCTGGTGGAAGGTGGGCTGAGGGCGAGAAGCAGGTGGATGGAGGCCAGGTCTGGGAGGGAGAGCCAGAGGGTAGAGCCAAGCCAGCCATTGCAGACAGGTCCAGGAATGTTGTAGAGGCAAGAGGGAAGCTGCAAAGAGACTAGGAGGAGACAACGAGGTCATGAGGAGATTGGGAAATTATGGGGAGGCCACAACAGGGCTGAGGGGACATTGGGAAACCAGTGGGATTGGGAACATGGAGAGGCCACAACAGAACAGGTGAGACAGGAAGGAGGGGGGTGGAAGGAAGAGATAGACACTGCAAGACAGTGGGAGGGAGAGAGGGAGAGCAAGAGAGAGAGGAAGAGATTAAAAACTGCAAGAGGGTGGTCACGAGAGAGAGTTTGCAAGTGAAGTGGGAGACAGAGGGACTTTGCAAACAACAGAGATTGGATTCAGATCTGTTAACAAAAGAAACCTCAGCTAACCAGGAATGAGGAAAAGATGAAAGCACTGAGCTGATGAATTACTTGCAAATGGACATGGTATTTCTAGCGTGAGTCTCTGAGCAGATGTGGCCTTGCCTTTGGGGATCATTTCAGTAGATGCTATTGTCATGTAGATTGAGCCAAGTGTTATATTTAAATCTGAAATTGACATCTGATAATTTTATTTTATTAAATAATAAATAAACAAATAAACATTTCTTTTCTGACATCTCAGTAAAAGTAGGCAGCAACAAACTGGTTTAAAACCATTCCAACTTTATGAATATGTGTGGAAACACCTAAACAGTCACTTCTCCAGTCTGTAGGAAGTATGTTTATTGTTATAGCTTTTTGTGTCTCGTGAATTATGTGTCACTTATTTTGGGGAAACCATATTTTGCAAACTTATGCCTGTTGTTTAGTGCCAATTTAATTGCAGCATCCATCCAGGAAATTAATGTTTTCCCTAAACATTGTGGCTTTATTGTGGGTTAACAGTTATTGATAATATTGATAAGTTCCTCGAATTCTACTTATGAATGAAAATATCCAACACAGCAAGACATACACAGCAGGAAATGTGACATGTTGAATGAATCAATTAATAAATGAATTAGTGAGAATGTAAAGGTAGCCCTGAAAACCAAAAGGTAACACTCGAGGAGCTGTCAAAAATAAATACTTTATGCTTTAAGACACACATCTCTCTGATTTGTACCCCAAAGTAAGGATAGAACCCTTGAAGTTCTTTTTCATTCAAAGCTGAAACACTGCCCTCATGTTAACATTAGTCGTATTGCTTTCTTAAATAAAAAGCATCTTTTCCACAATTTGATGAAAAGGAACTTTGTGTCATTCCCACTCAGAGAGCAGAAGTGAAATGGCACATTCTGTGAGGCATCATCATCTATGATATCACACTCTGAACACTTAAGAAGCAAGAGTGAAACATTGCAAACTGGTTTGAGGCTAACATTACTGTGATAGAGCCTGTCATTGAAGCAAGAGTTCCACTCTCATCGATTACAAGAGAGATTTGAGTGAGAAAGCTCTGAATGCAGGAAGAGCCATTTGAATTAAACTCCAACAGAATGCTAATCAACGATCCAATAATAACATTCCTAACCCTGCAGGAATATCCACAGCTACTCCATCACAGGGAAATGTATGGATGAAGGGATGGAAAAGGTGAAAGATGCATGAGGAAAAGAAACAGTTCGACTGAAACAAAGGCAGGAGAGATCATCACCCACTGTAACAAATAGTTGGAGAGATGTGGAGATCCTCGCCTTGAGCTATAACGTAGGGAGAACATTGTCACTTAGGAAGCTCTAGACACCACTAAAAAGCCTCCCTGTTATGGCAGAGCTGGTGGAGTTTAGCAAAGCTATTGACACACACTCATGAACAAAGCTCCAGTTACTTTGAATGTGCTCATCAAGCACAGAAACCCCCACTCCTGCAGCTTCTGCACTAACCTCTCTGTTTCTTCTGGAGGAGGGGACATTTCCACAGGGAGTGTGTGATGCAAGGATTGTGACCCTGTACATGAACAAGAGCAACTGCAGAGATTGCCATAACTGTGGAGGTGTCTCCCTGCTAAGCCTCCCTGCATTGGAAAAGGATTTCCCCATGTGGCCTTGTCAGGCTGCCCCCAATTCCCAACGTGGTTTCAGAACAGCAAGCTCGACAATCTCGGTTCCCTTTCAGTCTCACAGCTGCAAGAGAAATACACCAACAAAGGAGACCGAAAGGACAGTGCAGGGAGACTATATCTGCACTTGAAGAGAGAATAATTACTCAGACACAGGATTCGTTACAGGAAGTTTGAGTTTGATAACTTTGCTGAATTTCTTTGAAGTTGTAACCTGGCGTTTTGATGAGGGCAGTGCATTTAATGTGGTCTACATGGACTTCAGCAAGGCTTTTGGTGAAAGTTCCTATGCAGATTGGTCAAGACAGTAAGAGCCAATGGGATCCCAGGTAAAGTGACCTGCTGGATGTAAAACTGGCTGAGAGGCAAGAAGGAGAGTGGAACGGTTAAGAGATGTTTCTGTGACAGGAAGTCTGTTTCCAGTGGGGTTTCACAGAGCTCGGTGCTGGGAGCTTGCTGCTTGTTGTGTAGATGAATGATTTCGACTTAAATTCAGGGGAGTATGGTAAAGATGTTCACAGATGACATGAAACTCGGCAGGGTGGTAAAATGTGAGTAGGATATCTGTAACCCACAGGAGGAGATCATTGGCCTGGTCAGCTGGGCAGAGCAGGGACAACAGCCTGTTTATTTGGAAGCACTAGCTTTCAAAGTGCTGCTTCTTCATCAGGTGGTTATGGAGCAGGACCATAAGACACCGAAATTTTAGCAAAAGGTTACAGTGTCACGCAGCTGGAATATATTAAACAAACTTAGATTAAGTCTTTCATTTTTTAGAATGGGTTTCCTCATTTCAGTTCATTAATAGGTAAATCCCAGAACTCCTTTTAAGTCACATTCTCAAGATAAATTCAGATTTTCTAACAAAAGGTGTCATCTCAGCTCAGACAATGCATTAATGGTGTGAGGTTAAAGTCTGTCGGTGTCCCAATATAGCTGTAGGACTGGTTCTATATTTAAAGTGGGATTTATATCTTGTTACATGTATTGACTGTAGGGTATGCATTTTTTGAGCAAAATAAAATATAATTCTGCAAATACAGATTCGCTCCATAAACATGGAGGAGGGGCAGAGTGAGTATGTGCATGTCAGTGTAGGAAACCCATTCTAAACATTGAAAGTCAGATAATAGGAAATGAGAAGAATAGTAATAAAGTTAATCATGATTCACAGAATTACTAACCAGACAGAGATACTTACTAGGAATACCAACAGCAGCGAGAGTCGGATAGTAAATGCGCTGAATCAGCAGAAGTATGTATCGGATCCGACGTTCCAAATATATTTGGTGATAATTTGCAGAAAAATAGGCAATTGTCCCAGAGAAATTCCTGCCCATTGTGGGAACATTGTAGTCTGCGCTCATCAGATTCTGATCTGTCATCTCTCCCTGTTTCGAGGAATGTTGCAGCTGATACTCATTTATTAATAGAAGGAGGAATCCATCCAGAGACTCAATTAGAGCCCATAGAGATTGACATTAATTACAGTCACTGAACAAACAGGTTCTTTGAACTCCTTTCAATCCAATGCCTTTGTCCCAGAGTAAAGTAAAACTTTTCCCTGGTCTGGAGAGAGTGTATCAGGTTGCTACGTAAAAGAACAATGAAAGTATGGGACTGGGTCGAGAGGACTGGATGTTTGCAAATAGTGCCCCCTGATGATCCAAGATAAATTATGGCTTTGTTATTTGAAGAAGAGTTTAACAAATGACAGCTATTATTGACTTGATGGACCTCTTTGATAAAGTAACTGGAAGTTGTTTAGTTTTGCATATTTCATCTTATATACATTGGATTTTCAAAAAGGTGAAGTGTTATTTATTTGACTCATTAGGAAAATGTAAACATGTGGATTGAAGGAGAAATGGCATTGACTGAGGGACATAACTCAGGGAGAATGCTGTGCATGTAATGAGAAGCTGCAGGGAGAGGGCTCTTGTGTTGCAGTGATTGTATCCCAGGCAAGAGATCCTGGGTTCAAATCCCAACTGTTCCAGAAATGTGTGATGATATCCATGTGGCAGGTTGATGAGAATGTAGATAGACTGCAGGAAGATACATTATTCTTCTTCCCTCATGGTTAGTGTTAGGACCACTGATCTTTGTAATTCATATATAAATGACATAGGAAGGACAAGATTTCAAGGTTTGTCGAACACTAGAGAGACAGAAAGATAGTGAACAGTGAGGAGGAGAGGATCAGACATCATATGATAATTGAAAGCAAAATATTGCTGATGTTGCAAAACTGAGACAAACCCAGAATGCTGCAGAGACTGAGCAGATCAAGCAGCTTCCATGAAGAAAGAAATAGAGTTAACGCTTCAACTCAGAGCCAAAAGGAATGGAAACATGAGTTCATTGGTTGTTTTGACAGAGACAGAGGGGAAGTAGGGCTGAGACCCCATGTAAAAGACAAGACCATTATTAATGGTGTTCAAAGAGGAAAAGAAGAGGTGTAAAATGCATCGAAATTAAGGTGTGAAAATAAGTGCCTGGTTCCACTCTACTCAGCAACACAAATAAGACACAAACAAGAAAGCTGGGTGCCTAATGGGGCTGAGAATATAAGAAAATGTAAGAATAAAAGAGAAATTCAGAAGAAACATCATAAAGTTAAAGACCGAATTGTGGAAATCAGTATTGAGTCCTTAAGACGGTAAAGAGGAAAATGAGGGTTTGTTCCTCAAGCTTGTGCTGTGCTTTTCTCCCACTCTCCCGTTAACTGCATTGTTGGTTTCAATCAGAGCACACCATTTCCAACCAGTGGCCATGACACTGTCACTCTCTCTCTCTAAGTCTTGCAGCTAAAGCCAGCCTCAATGTGGGGCCTGCAGAGACAGGCCCAGCTCCTGTAGAAGCCACCAGCTCGCCCCTGGGGGCTCAGAGGAAGGGTCACCAAGGCTGCTTTTGTAAACCCCACAGGCTCTGACCCTGAGACCTCGGTGGGAAGGTTAGCCTTAGAGAGTGTGGGAGCACAAGCTGGTGAGCACCTCACTGCCACAGCTCCGCAGCTGGCTGAGGAAGAAATGCCCCAGGCCGCTGGCACTCGGAGGGACCGGCAGAGACCAGGCAGCTACTCAGGCAGGTGAGGAGCCCATGGTGTCAGCAATCAGGACCCACATCTGAATGTACAGGGAGGAGCGGCAGATGGAGAAATGGGACACAATGGGCCCCATTACCCAGAGGCTGCAGAAGGACAGTGAATCCTGAGGGTAGTTGATAAGGTGCAACATCAAAGTTATGGCAGAAAAGAAAAGCCCATGGTGTTGGGGGTAACATGGTGACCTGGACAGAAGATTGGCTGGTGAACAGGAAGCAGAGAGTAGGAATAAGTGGGTCATTTTCAGTCTGACAGGATGTGACAGCGGTATGTCACAGGGGTCAGTGCTGGGCTCTCAACTCTTTCCAGTTTACAGAAATGATTTGGATGGAGGATCGAAGGTATGGAGCTAAATTTACTGATAACACAAAGATAGAAAGGAATGTGAGTTGCGAAGAGGATATGAGGAACCTACAAAATGATATTAGAGGTTGAGTGGCAAAGATCTGCCAAATGGATACAATGTGGGATGTTGGGAAATTGCCCATTTTGGAAGGAAGAATAAAAAACAACCTCATGATCTAAATGGTGAGAGGGTGAACAGCTCTGAGATGCACAGGGATCTGGGTGGTTTCTTAGTGAATACCTGAAATCCAGTAGTGTCTGTGTGGGAATGAGTTGCATAAAAGGACTCAATGCCTGTTCAGATAAGAATGAATGAATGGGTCAGTAGAGCAACACCATGTAACTCTCTTGCACAGTTGCACTTCCCCAGCTGAGCAGTTCCCCTCCTCTCCAGCCAACTCCAGCTCATTTTTCTCAAATGGGGAGAGGGCCCCCATCCCCACCGCCCAGCACTGGTCACCTGGCCATGAGAGATCTCGTTCCTGCCAACGGGACAAAGGGAGGATTGGGTCTGATGGAAGTGATGGCACAAGCAGTTCATGGTGACGCATGAGCAGGAGAGGTGGTGAGGAGTCTGCAGTGAGTGAGTAGGAAGCACAGTTGAGCTGGGAGAACTCGCCACTCCCCTTTCACTGTCCTATTTTCTTTTAAACTTGAAAGCCTTTTGCCTGAGACAATATCTGTTAGCTATAATCAAACTGGCCCTAAAACCCATTCAAGCCCATACTTTTTGAAGCCTGTGTTTTTCCATCCTTCTAAAAAAAATCCAAGGACAACATAGTCTTGTTAAAGGAGCAACATCATCACAGCACCCCACCCCCTTAAAAAAAAGCCATCCATATCCAAGATGGCTTCACTTTGAAGCATTCTTAATGTTAAGCCATCTGTACTCTACAACACACATATACATTACACAGACAGTAATGATACAAGCATGCATGACTACATTTTGTTTGAGTCTGTTTTACTCCTGCCACCGAACACCTCCATTTCTCATTCGCCTCTCAGCAATGCGGCGGTAATCATGTTTGCTAGTCCTAACACCTGCACCATTTTGAAATTGAATGGCTGTGCCAACAATCTCCATCTAAACAGTCTCACATCTTTGTCCATACATTTCTCCACAAAGTTCAGTGGGTTATGATCAGTGTATATGATTGTCTCAGATACGTTACTGGTAACATTAAATTCAAAATGTTGTAATGCCAACACTAAGCTCAAAGTCTCCTTCTCAACTGTCAAATATTTCTTCTGAGGAATGTTCAATTCCCTGAACAAAGTTAAAAATCACAGAAAACCAGGTTAGAGTCCAGTAAATTTATTTGGGAGTACTAGCTTTCAGAACGCTGCTCCTTCATCAGGAAGCTGTGGAGCTGCAGGAGAAATACCCAACATGTCTTCTCATCATCTTCTTGCAAGAGCACTGCACCAACTCCTACATCACTTTCATTGATAGCCACTTTGAGTGGTTTTGCGTGATTAGATATGGCTAATACCGGGTTAATGGTTCACTCGGCATTTCAAGCTGCCAAAAGCCTCTCACAGTCCGCTGTTCACTGAAAAGTCTTGCCTTTCTTTAGCAATTCATTGAGTGGAGCTGTCACACTGCTAATATTTGGTATGGAATTTCAATAAAAACCACTCAATCCCAGGAACC
>NW_025209787.1:0-3269 GCF_004010195.1 Chiloscyllium plagiosum
TATGAATTTCAACAGCATTGTCTGCACTGACACTATTGATGAATTAGTTAAAGCGTCTGATAATAACGAGACTATTATGTTGTCAAAGCCTGGCGTTGCATGTCCTGTACATTGAAGGATCGTTGCTTAAACTTCATTAAAATGCTGTATTGTTGATCCACCACACCGAAAGAGCATGCTTCTTGTGTTTGAGCTCAGCGCATTTTTATTTCATGTTACCACCTCTTGCCGCCAGCTGTGGCCCCATCAGTCAATACTAGATCCTGCTCATTCAACGGAAAGATTCTTTACTATGTTCCACAAGGACGTTTCAGTTAACAATCGAATGCGCTGAAACTTCCAATCTAACAAATTCGACGATCCTCTAAAACAGTCCGTGACTGAATTCCAAATTCAATGTGCCATTCTCTGAACGACTATTGTCTTCTATTAGTTTTACTTTTCCAAATGAAAGACTGAACCATTCATTATGGAGACATTGCAACAGTCTAATACCCCACGACAGACACACCCATGTCACTGGGAACCAGCTCACCTCCATCAGGGATAATCTCCCTTTTTGCCTCTCAGTGTCTTGTGTGTTCCAGAGATTTTCATTGTCACAGAGTACAGATGAATTTTCTATTCCCCATGTACAGGGACGAGAATTTTTTCAATGTATAAGACCAGTTCCTGTCCCGACAACATCAGAGTCAATGTTCTAGCTTCTGCTCGGTCCGACAGTTCACCCTTCTGCATTCTCCTCTGATTCCACTTCCCAAAGGGTTTCTCTAGATTCCCAAAGCAGATGCCTGGAATGGTTTGGCTCCTTAACATTTTTCCAACTGCCAATTGACAATATTTTCACAGTAAAGCTTCAGAAACCTCTGGCCTGCACCATGTCCAGTGATGAGAAGTCCCGTTTGGTGGAGAGATTCCCGATGCTGGTGAGTTTCATTTTGGAACAAAGATGGTTATCTGGCAATTTCCTGCGGTTGTTTGTAATGATGGGAGAGGGAGCGGTGGGGAATGAGCACTTTTGACGAGCAGAATGAAGTGTTGCCACTGGCCAGAGTCAGAGAACAGAGGACAGGGATTAAAGGAACCTCATGAAAAGCAGCACTTCTGCATTGTACGTTCAATAACAACTACAGAAAACCAATGTGTCGAACAGTGTATCTGGAAAGAGAGACAGAGATAATGTTTTAATATGGTACATTTCTGATGAATAACTCGAGTTCCAAAGTCTAATTAATTTACCGGATTGGTTTGCAAAATAGGTGTTTTGAACTTTGAGCGAAAATTCGCCCAGCAGCAAGTCATTCATAGCGTAGTCAGCAGGATTCGGACTTATGCGGGGAAACCCCAATGGATTTTTAACCTATCACCTTAACCACTCTGCCATGAGTACTGACTAAAAAGCAGAGTTGAACATTAACCAAATTAGCCGTGATCTCATTGAAAGCTGTCGCTGACTTGATAAGCTAAATGCTTCCATATCCTCTCATAACTCTGCTGTCAATTGTAAGGTGCGAGACACCAATGTAAAAGAAGAAAAGCACAAAGTTAGGAAAAGATATTTGCAGCCAAACTGAGTCAAAATTATTGATTGAAAGGAAAATCCCAATGGCAATTTGCTAGATCTCTTTGCGAACATGACCAGCAGAGCTGATCAAGGGAGCTATTGATCTGAGTGTTCTTGGACATGAAACAAACAAAGTTTAGTGACATATTCATTTCTTTTCCTGGCGAACGAACTGGTTTTTCCAGATGCTCACAAGGAAAGAGATTTTTACCAATAAAAGACGGCAAATAAGTCCCATCTAACGCTGACACCATCGTGGGCGCTGCTGTTTCACAATGCCACAGAGTCAGAGTCAATTGCCGCCTCAAGCAACTGAATGTGTGGCGTTTGCACATTCTCCCCGTGACTGCGTGCGCTCTGGTTTTCTCCCACAGTCCAAACATGTACCGGTTAGGTGAAATGGCCGTGCTAAATTGACGGGGTGAATAGAGAGGAATGCATTTGGGCTGGGGCGGGTCGGTGTGGAGTTGCTGGGCCGAAGGCCCTGTTTCCACATTGTAAGTATTCTCATCTGCAGTAATCAATGACCAAGGTATGGCGCACGTTGGTCGATGGGGCATATATGACTTTTCGATTGCTTTTCTTCAAAGTTTCTTTACAATTCAAACAGGAGTGGAAGAAGGGAAATGAATGTCTCCCATAATCCTTGCCTTCTTTTATCATTCACAGGCAGTATTTTTTCCTGTACGTTTCATTTTACATTGTGGTTACTGTAAGTGATATTGTAAGCTACACCGGCTGGTTTCCTCTTTCCTCAATGTTCCTCATCTCAATCCAAACACATTTCCATCCTTATCTCCTGAATCAAAGTAATCTCTAACCATTGCATAATTGCCACGGAAACTGGGCTTTTCACATGCCTGTGCATGTCATTTTCCAATATTAATTGATCGTTTACTGTGTTGCAATTGCGCATGAGAAGAGGAAAATAGAATAGAGGCAGGTGGTCCTGTGTTTCAAACGCACGTAATTGCAGCTAAAACGCAGATTATTGCACACAATGCGATCACGGAAGCATGCACTGAACCGTGAGGAAGCACACAATAAGTACAATGCTGGATGTCATGTCAGGAACAGGACCAGAAACTCAACAGAAATACATCTCTTGGGTACTATTTTGGACGTATTTCTCAATGAGCTATCGTGTTTTACATATGTTCCATCGGGAGTTACCTCACACAAGGAAGTAACCAGTGATGCAGACGGTCATATAACCGAGTCCCAAGTCCCAATCTGGGACCCAAGTAGTCTATGTTCGTTATTCATATTCCAGACAATTTGCGTTGTTCCTTGTTTACTCTGAAAGTGAATAGATATAGCTATTTCACCGTTATTTCGAAAGAAGATCCTGCATTGAATCTGTTCGCCGTTTTTTGATGCTGTGGCGAAAAGGTGGACAATCGCGATGTGAAACGTTTCTATACTTTCATTTCCTTCATTAATGTCCTGGTGAGGGAAAAAGGTGATTGGCTCTCTCAATCAGATGGAGGCACCGGCACATTGATGGCCTCATTTAATCACGGATATAATTGGAATTGTTCACTTTTAATGGTTCGTTGTTGTTCTGTTTTGTTTTATTATACTTGAGCACTTTCTGGGACTTGGCAATACACTAAATCTCCAGTAGGTTTGGAATTGCCTCGCTGTTATTTGTGCGAGCAGTTCATGTTGGAGACGAATCACAGTGCCTCACAGACAGCACTTA
>NW_025209787.1:4652-10979 GCF_004010195.1 Chiloscyllium plagiosum
GGACACCATGTAGGGCTTGGGTCGTGAGACACTATGGATGGAGCAGTGAAATAAGAAGGGTGAGGTTAGACTTTTGGGGCTGTATTACAGTGAGCGTGAAGTGTAAGAAAAAGTTAAACAGACCATGGAAAGACGTAGAGGCAATAATTTAGTGGTGATTGGAGATTTCCGTTTTCCCAACATTGACCGGGATACTCGTAGCGTCAGAGGTCTGGATGGGACACCATTTGTAAGAATCCTCCAGGTGAGTTTTCTGGAGCGGTATATCAATAGTCCGACGAGGGAATAGGCCATATTGGAACTGATATTGGGGAACAAGCCAGGGCGGGTGATAGCAGTTGCCATGGGTGATTTCTTTGGGAAGTGTCCAATATTCTGTAAGTTTTAGAATACTCATTGAAAAAGATGAGCGTGGTCCTGAGGAAAGAGTACTAAACTTGGCCAAAGCTAATTATATCAAAATTATGCAGGAGGTCGGAAATGTGGATTGGCGCAGCTATTTGTAGGAAAGTCCACAGTTCATATGTGGCAGGCTTCCAAAGATAGGTTAAATATAGTGCAGGATAGGCATGTCCCGTTGAAGGCAAAGGATTTTAAAGGCAATATTCGTGAACCGTTGATGACAGGACAATTGTACGACTCCCCAAGAGGAAAAGGGAAGCATACATAACGCCTCGGCTGCTAAGAACAGAATGGTCCCCGGAGGAACATGTGGAGAGTAGGACAAGTCTTAAACGAGGAATCAAGGGGGTCAAAAGGGGTCAGGAAACAACTTCACGCTCGCACAATTAAGGAGAATCCTAAAGCCGATTATTCATATATAAGAAGCAAGTGGTAACTAGAGAAAGGATTGGTCCACTGAAGGAAAATTAAGGAAGGCTGTCTGTCGAATCTGAGAGAGTGAGTAAGATTCTGAATGATTATTTCCCATCAGTGTTCACTGAGGAGAGGAACATGAATGTTGAGTCTAGAGTAAGACATTTGATTAGTCTGGATCATGTTGACATAAGTAGGGAAGTTGTGTTGGGCAGGCGAGGGGTAATTAATGTGGACAAATCCCCAGGAACGGATGGGATCTATCCCTGGTTCCTGAGTGAGGCGAGAGAGGAAATAGCTGGGGCCCTGACAGATATCTCCGTGGCATCCTTAAGCATAGGTGAGGTTCTGGCCGAATGGAACGTTGCTCATATTGTCCCCTGTACAGGAAGGATAGTAGGGATATTCCGGATAACTACAGACCAATGGGCCTGACACGTGTTGGGAAAGTTGCTGGAGAAGGTACTGAGGATAGGATCTGTTCATATTTAGAAAGAATGGGCATATCAGTGAGAGGCAAAATGGTTTTGTGCGGGGGAGTTCGTGAGTTTCCAACTTAATAGAGTTTTTCGGGGAAGTGACCAAGTTGATAGATGAAGGAAAGGCTGTTGATGTTATATACATTCACTACAGTAAGGAGTTAGATAAGGTTCCCCACGGTAACCGAATACAGAACGTAAAGTAACATGGTGTGCAGGGTGTTCTAGACAGGTGGATAAAGAATTGGTTGCACACTAGGAGACAGAGAGTGGCAGTTGAAGGGAGTTTCTGGAAATGGAGAAAGATGACCAGTAGTGCTCCACAGGGGTCAGTGTTGTGGCCACTGTTGTTTGTGATATACTTAAATGATCTGGAAGAGAGCACTGTTGGAATGTTCAGAAGGTTTGCAGATGACACGAAGATTTCTGGACCAGCAGAAAGTATAAGGGACTGTTAACGAATACAGGAGGATATAGATATACTGGAAAGTTGGGGGGGAAAGTGGTAGCTGGAGTTAAACACATACAAATTTGAGGTGACGCATTTCGGCCAGTCTAATTCTAGATCGAGTTTTGCAATGAAAGGAAGAGATTTTGGAAAAAAAAGTTGATGGACAGAGAGATCTGTGAATGCAGGTCCATTGTACACTGAAGGTTGCTGCACAGGTGGATAGAGTGGTGAAGCAGGCAGAGAGTATTCTTGCCTTCATTGGATGTGGTTTTGAATAAAATGGCTGGCAAGTCATGTTAAAATTGAACAAGACATTGGTCTAGCCGCACTTGGAATACTGTGTAAATTTCTGGTCGCCAAATTACCAAAAGGATGTGGACGATTTGGAGAGGGTGGATGCTGCCTCGTGTGGAAGGTGCAATCTAGGAAGAGAGGTTGAGTAGTTTAGGTTTGTTTTCATTAGAAAAAAAGGAGTTTCAGGGGGACCTTTTTGAGGTTTACAAAATCATGAAGGGTACAGACAGGGTAGATAGAGAAAAGTTTTATTTCCCAGGTTGAAGGATTAAATAACGAGAGGTCACGCTTTCAAGGTGAGAGGTGAAAGGTTTAAGAGGGATACACGCTACAACTACTTGACACAGCGGGTGGCGGGTGTCTGGAACGCGTTCCCATCAGAGACGGGAGAGGTAATCACGGTAGATTCATTTAAGATCCGTCTGGACAGATGCATGAGAAGAAGGGGAGCAGACGGATACAGATGCTTAGGAATTGGGTGACAGGTTTAAACAGTAGATTTGGATCGGCTCAGGCTTGAATGGATGAAGGGTCTGTTCTTTGTCTGCAGATTTTCTTTGGTGTTTCTTCTTAAATTACGCCAAGTTCATTACAAAATTCACGAGGTCTCAGTGCCTGAAGTGAATCGATGCTGAAACACTAGTCATAACAAATCTGAGTGTTGGCTTTTGTGTGGTAGCGTGGTCGAGCGGTCTGATATGCTGGATTTTTAAGCATTCAGTCTCTATCGAGTCGTGGCTTCAACTACCAGCATCGTAAGTAAGCTACTATGTGGAGATGTATGTGAGAGAACTGCGCATGTGTGGATGCCTTTTAATTTGAGTGTTTGCAACTCCTCAGTGTGCATCCCCTCTCGGTGATAAAATCAGCGACCGTGTCTGAAAACAACGCAAGTTCCGGCTATCCAACGTATCCTCATATCCCGTCGATAACTTTGCTTTAGGATATCTGAGTTGCCAGTTTCTGTGTCTCAAATGGTCAGCGCAGTTGACTGAAAAGTTGGCATAAAGCCTCAAATATTTCAGCACAAGTATTTACACCGACCATGTATCGACATTGTAACCGCGAAAAATAATCCATGATTCACCCCAAGACCACAGTGAGTGAGACGTTTACACGCAGCAGAATACATCATTTTCTCCAAATCTGAGTGTTGGCTTTTGTGTGGTAGCGTGGTCGAGCGGTCTGATATGCTGGATTTTTTAGCATTCAGTCTCTATCGAGTCTTGGCTTCAACTACCAGCTACGATGTAGAGATGTATGTGAGAGAACTGCGCATGTGTAGATGCCTTTTAATTTGAGTGTTTGCAACTCCTCAGTGTGCATCCCCTCTCGGTGATAGAATCAGCGACCGTGTCTGAAAACAACGCAAGTTCCTGCTGTCCAACGTATCCTCATATCCCGTCGATAACTTTGCTTTCGGATATCTGAGTTGCCAGTTTCTGTGTCTCAAACGGTCAGCGCAGTTGACTGAAATGTTGGTGGTTCGAACCCACCCAGGGCATAAAGCCTCAAATATTTCAGCACAAGTATTTACACCGACCATGTATCGACATTGTAACCGCGAAAACTAATCCATGATTCACCCCAAGACCACAGTGAGTGAGAAGTTTACACGCAGCAGAATACATCACTTTCTCCAAGCTCCCGATGCCAACAGAAAGCGGCCACTGCAGCTTCAATCAGCGGCTTTCTGCCAAGCCATGGGAAACAACTCGTGGAAACTCCTTCCTTAGTAACAGCTCTTTCTGTGTTAAAGGAGCAAAACTTTCATTTTAAATTGGAAACGGCTTCAAGATATTGGAATGTTGCTCCAGTTCTTGGAACGTGTTATAAATAAAATTCCTGACTTGAAAATAAAAAAGTGGTGAAGGTTTTAGGTAGAAAGAACAAAGAAAGTGTTGATCTCGAGGACCTTGTCTATTCAGCAGATGGGAAATGCCCAACACTGTAAACGGAAATGATTCGGTTTCCTTAGGTAATTTACCGACTGGTTTACTGTCTGCCAGAGTGACTGGAAATCACTTCAGCGACCTAAAGGTGAGGTTAAAAATAACAAGATATTAAGGTTGAACGTTAAATCCCGGAACAAGTGCTAAATACATTGTAATGCTTTGAAGGAATGACTGAAGTGAAAGGTGTGAATGATGTTTTTGTGATTAGGAGGAATGAACTGGATCCTTACAAATTGCTGATGAATTATGCTCGCAATGGAATTGCAAACTAATCCACAGTGCACCATGCTTAGTTAGCTCAGTCGGTGCAGTGTGAATTGCTTAATCTGAGGGTGGTGGGTGCAAGCCTCACAATGGGCGCTTTCACTGCTTAATAGAATTCCGGCTCTTCGTTCCATGTGCAGTATTGCAATCCTTCGCAGGGGAATGTTCTTGCTGCTTTCATTGACACATCTGTCCGCCTGCTTTTGATCACACGTCGGTTTCTGAGTGAACACTGTTTCCATTTTACTAGAGGCGCCAGAGACAACTTTATCAGTGCAGCCGAAAATACTATGAATGATGTCCATTTCAAAACGTGAGGTTCCAAACCAACCGTGCACCACCCAAAGTGTTCAAAGGCACGGAAAGCGAATGGCCACTTGCTAGGGGTCTGACAGAGACGGATCAATATCACATGGGTCCTGAACCAATTTTCAGTGATTCAGATTGTTCTGATGGAAACAGAAGAGAACTCTCCCTCAACGTTTCGCAATTGTTCTTCTTGCGTTTAACGTAATGAATAGTATATTGTCAGTAACGAGAGTGGAGGTGCGGCAGGACCGTGAGGTTTCAGTGTGGGACATAGACACAGTAAGTCAAATATCCCCAGAGCACGGGAGAGTTGTTTGGTCCTCTTGGAAATAAAAACCGATTTAAGACTTCGGGACTAGTGACATTTCTTTTCCATTTCCATCTCCATCTGCTTTTGCACACTCCTCCTTTTTATTGAATGTCTCCTGACTTCCAATTTTCTATTCAGATTCTCTTTTATTACTTCCTCTCCAAACATTTTCCCAGTCTCCAATTTTGTCTCAGAACTGTTCCATCTTTCACATTGCCCAGGACTTCGAACTGAAAAAATGACTCTGTTTCTATTTCCTTAGATAGCAGATGGCCAGAGACTGGAAGGCAGTGTTGTTCCGAAAACTTATCCATGATTCACCCCGAGTCTGCAGGGAGCAAGACGTTTACACGCAGCAGAATACGACACCATGTTCTCCAATCCCCCGATGCCAACTGAAAGCGGCCACTGCAGCTGCAATCAGCGGCTTCCTGCTAAACCCTGGGACACAGCTCGTGGAAATTCCTTCCTTATTAACTGCTCTTCCCGTTGGAATGGAGCAAAACTTACATTTTAAATTGGAAACGGCGTCAGGAGATTGGAAGGTTGTTCCTGTTCTCGGAACGCGTTATAAACAAAACTCCTGTCCTGAAAATAAGAAGTGGTAAACGTTTTAGGCAGGAAGAACAAAGAACATGTTGATTGTGAGGACTCTATCTCGTCAGCAGATGGGAAATTCCCTACACTGTAAACAGAAATGATTGGGTTTCCTTGGGTAATTTTCCGACTGATTTACTGTCTGCCAGAGTGACTGGAAATCACTTCGCATGAAAATATTAGGGTTGAGTCTTAAATGCCGGGACAAGTGTTCAATAGCTTGTAATGTTTTGAAGAAATAACAAAAGTGAAAGATGTGAATGATGATATTTGTGATTGGGAGGAATGAGCTGGATTCTTGCAAAATGTTGTTCCAGGTGAATTATGTTCAGAATGAAATAGCAAACTAATTCATTGTGCGCTAGGCCTGGCTGTCTCAGTTCGGTGAAATATGAGGTGTTTAGTCAGAGACTCGTGCGTCCAAGCCCCATAATATTCGTGTTCACTGTTTAATAGAGTTCATGCTCTTCGTTCCACATGCAGTGTTGGAACCCAACGCTGGGAGAGCATTCTTGTTGCTTTCGTTGACACATATGTCCTCCTTCTTTGATCACATGTTGGTTTCTGAGTGAAAACTGGCTGCACTTTACTGGAAGTGCCAGAGACAACTTTATCAGTGCAGCTGAAAATACTATGAATGATGTCCATTTCAAACGTGAGATTCCACTACATCCGTGTACCAACCAAAGTGTTCAAAGACACAGAACGCGAATGGCCATTTGTTAGTGGTCTGACAGAGACGGCTCAATGTCTCATGGGTCCTGAACAAAAATTAACTGATTCAGAATGTGCTGATGGAACGGAACGGAGCTCTCCCTGTACATTTTGCAAATGTTCTTGTTGTGTGCTCAT
>NW_025209787.1:12946-17529 GCF_004010195.1 Chiloscyllium plagiosum
TATTCGAGTTTCGAAGCAGCAGACACGCATACAGTTCATTCAGTCAACAACAGGAATGAAAAGATTTACAGGCACAGATGAACTATCGAATCTTGTTCTCATACTGTTACAAATATTTCCGTGTGGCCTGAAGTCTAAACCATGTTGTAACTGAAAATGAGTAAATCACAGATAGGCTGCCGAATGACGCAGTATGTATTTTGTTTTCTTGTTCTCACAGAGTTTCAGGAAAGTATGACAGCGAGGAAGAGGAATGCAAGTAAAGTGCAGCTCTGGTGAAACACCTTCTGTCTGATTCAGTCATCAACAAGAAACGTGAATGCGACTAAAGCGGGTAACCTTTTCTCAACTCGAACAAAGAGCAATCACTTACAGTGACCACCTCTTTGACATCTCAGATCGCCTTTGACCTTCCCTGAATATGTATAGAAACTAATTTTTGTAGACCTCAATGTGAGAAGTGTTTGATTTCCCAACAATAAGTGAGTCGCATGTCCTTGATTCCCACATCGGTTTCCAACTCAGCTTGCAGCCAGGTGGCAGTTGCTCATGGCTCTGCTGGATAATGCACTATTATGGAGAAAGAAAAGGAAAGTTGGAACTCCTATTGGCTCTGGGTTTCGAATAATCTTGCTACGTGTTCTGCCATTCTCGGATTCCAGTACTAAATCAGTTTTTCAGTTCATCCGAGATGCAGGAGAGTCAGCGTTTCTGGCAGGAGCAGAATTCATCATCTCCAGTGATCACTTTATCTGAAGAGAGAAAATGAACAAAGTTTCACACAGCGACTAATCGGAATTGCATTCCGTTTCAGCATGGTAGCAGGTATGGGCTAGCAAATTCAAAGCCAGATTTGCTGATGAGAACAACAAGCACGACCGCTCAGATAGAGCAATTCCTTCCAAACGCTTATTCTGCAGAACTGGTGCAGTTGCTGTGAGTATGCTGCAGGGTATCATCAGGTACATGCTCTTTGGTTTCCCGTTTTGGCCTGTGTGCTCGCGTGGTTGAGCAACCTGAGACTCTGATTTCAGATTCCACTTCTTAAGAAGGCTTGTGTTTGCATCCCTGCACGGCCACGTGTGTTAATGGATTAAGCTGGCAACGTTTTGCAGGGATGAGTTTTGTTAAAGTTGAACAGAAAAAAAAGCAATCATTTCTTCTAACCCGGCTGTGATGTGGCACAGCAGAAAACAACCAACATGTCAGTGCCCACGTTTTCCCCTTCTGCTGTAGTTGTCACGTTCCCCTTCAGCTCGAAAGGCCAACAGCATTATATGCGAATCAAAAACAGGCGGCGCCAATCTTTCATATTCCAGACCACTTGCATTTTTCACCGTTTCTCTGAAAGTGAATGGAGATATTTATTTCCCTGTTTATGTGAAATTAGGTTCTACATTGAATCTGCTCGCAGATTTCTGTTGTTGTTGCGAAAAGGACGGAAATTGCGATATGAAACTTGGTTATTTTTCCCTAATTTCCTTAATTTCTGTTCTGATGAGAGAGGCTGGTGATTGCTCCTCTCGATCCGGTGGAGACATCAGCCCAATTGTTAACGTCATCGAATCGAGACTGTCACTGGTAATCTTCACTTTTCATGGTTCATTGTTAGTCAGTTCTGATTCATGTTACTTTCCTGTAAGTATTGGTGCACTAAGGCGCCAGTACGTTGAAAGCACCATTTGGAATTGCCTCGCCTCAAGTTGTTAGATGAGATTACATTACAGTGTGGAAACAGGCCCTTCGGCCCAACAAGTCCACACCGACCCGCCGAAGCGCAACCCACCCATACCCTTACATTTACCCCTTACCTAACAAGACAGGCAATTTAGCATGGCCAAATCACCTTACCTGCACATCTTTGGACTGTGGGAAGAAACCGGAGCACCCCGAGGAAACCCACGCAGACACGGGGAGAACGTGCAAACTCCACACAGTCAGTCGCCTGAGGCGGGAATTGAACCCGGGTCTCTGGCGCTGTGAGGCAACAGTGCTAATCACTGTGCCACCGTGCCGCCCACAACATGCTTGTGTGCTTGTGTGAGCAGCTCATGACCCAGACGACTCGCTTTGCCTCACCGACAGCATTCATGAGTCCGTGTGTCTGAAAATAGTTCTCTTTGTCAGTTCTGCTTCTGTTCATGAGTTGTCAGGTTTTGGTTTCGCTGGAGAGCCGCGCGGGCAACATCATTTGTGAGGTATTTTCCGCAACCAAAGTCTCCCACTGAGAAGTTGGGAATGTGTCAAGAAGAATGGTCATTGGCAGCATAAGACCAGAAAAAAATGATTCGTTGCTGGTTCTAACTGAAGCAGCCTGTGGGAGTTATCTCAAATGGGAGAGTACTCGCTTTGCATGCGAGAGATTGCAGGGTTGCTCGCTGCGTTCTCCATCCCCTTTTAGGGCGGCACCGTGGCTCAGTGGTGAGCACTGCTGCCTCACAGCAGAAGTGTTGCACGCTTGATTCCAGTGCGTAGTTTGCATATTCTCCCTGCGTCTGCGTGGGTTTCTTCCCACACTCCAAACATGTGCAGGGCAAGTGAATTTGACATGCTAATTTGCCCATAATGATCGGTGCATTAGTTCGAGGGAAATTGGTCTGGGTGGGTTACTCTTTGGAGGCTGTATACAGATCCATATGCCTTTGAAATGTTGATAGTATACCAGACTCCACCACTAAATCTGATAATTCCTTCCAAACACGCAAACCTTTCTGTGTGAAAAAAACAATGTCCTTCAGATCCCTTTTAAATTTTACCACTCTCTCCTTAAAACATTGTTCCCTTGTTTTGAACTTGCCTGCCTTGGGAATAAATAGTCAATGACCATTTACTCTACCGTCTCCTTCATATTGATATAAACCTCTGTAAGCCCATCCCTCAGCCCTCAAGCTCCAGGGAAAATTTTCACATCCTATTCATCTTTACGCTACAGTCCAAACACTGTATGCCTTGCAACATCCTCATAAATATTATCGAACTTACGCCAAGTTCGCCATTGAAAGTGCGTGTGGGTAAGTGCCTGAAGTGAGACAATGCTGAAACACTAATCATGAAAAACGTGGTTGCGGGGGTTTGTGTGGCAGCGTGGCAGAGGTGTCGAAGGAGCTGTCTTTAAACTATAACCTCGATCCAGACATTGATTTGAAATCCCACCACGACCAGAACCACAGGTGAAGTCGGGAACTCTGTTTTTCATGAAAGACCTATAAACATTGAAATGTCAGGTTTTGCTCCCATATTCGGCTGTTCTTTTCACAGGAACTTTCACTAACTAAGGCTGAGGGACAGCCCAAGCTCAACGATTCAAAACCATGCGTGCATTTACTTGACTATTTGAACACAGGAACTCGGACTCATTTTTTGTGTGTTTCACAGTTACTCGGTATAAATTTAAAACAGCCTCTGGTTATGCAGAAGAGTTCAAAGCTGGATATTCTCAACTGAAAATGCACAGGAAGAGGCAATCTCTTATTGCTTTTGTTGTAAACTGATAACTTAGACTGTTTAAACTGCCAGGATAACGCGGATCCATCCATCCTCTTGGGCACCTTTAACCACGTTAATATCCGCAAAGGTCAACTCACACTAAGAGGAATGGGCTCATTGTGGTGAATTGTTAAGGAGTGGTGTGTGAGTCAGAGTGAATAGTGGTCAGTAAATACTGACACCGGCATTGAACGTTGCAACACCAACTCCTCACTCACTTGTTGTCTCATGCCTCCCAGTTATCATTGCCTTTCACATTTTCCTCTCGTTCGTTCCACTTCTCAACTTATTCCCGACAGATCGCAAGTGTTCCCTTAGAAACTGCAGCTTTTGGAAACGTATTCCGAAGATAAAGTCATTGCTCAATGTGATGGGATGCACCGTCAATCCCTAATTACTCGAGAGATTGAGATTTTGAGTTACTCCGCATAACCCTGGATGTCCTCAGTAGCGGGGTATAGGCATGATGCCATGAGGCAAGGTTTTAGACGTCGTGACATTGAAGGAACAGCAAAATATTTTCAACTGGGAAACGCGAGAACCTTGGAAGGGTAATTGCTGTGATAGCTTTCGCTTGTATTTGCTGCCATTGTCCTTCCTGACAGATACTGATCCATCACTTGTATTTGCTGCCATTGTCCTTCCTGGCAGATGCTGATCGATCACGGCAGGATCCGTGTGTGTGTTCTGGGTGCAGCCAGGATTTAGTTTTCATTCGGATAATTCACAAGAAGAGAATTAAATCTACATCTCCTGACTGGGAATGAAAGCCTGTTCTGGGCAATGCAAAATCAGACTCGTATGCAGGGATGTCCATTGATACTGCAGTAGCCTTTGGGACCTGGACAAACTCTAGTGCCTGCTCTTCATGTCATAATCGTCTTCGTCAGCAGTGTTGCTCTCTCCATGTTTCCAAGTCGGTTCATATTATCACCCTTGGTTTCAATGTGAAGAAGGCAATGCTGTGCTAATCTGATGTTGTTCAGCAGATATACTGCAGCAAGTTAAGTAAAGACTGATGCAAACACGAGCATATTTTGGCAGCACGAAAGGCATCGTTCAAATCGCCTCATTCCGGATGACGGGCTCGAAATGAC
>NW_025209788.1:0-4295 GCF_004010195.1 Chiloscyllium plagiosum
GAGGGAGAAGTAAATTCAACACCAATTGCTCGCTCCTGTTCTCAAACCTGGCAAACTAGGGCCTGCAACGACTTCCACTTGATTAGTTGCTGATGACTGGATGATTGACCAACTCCTGACAGTTGGCTCACCAGCTCCAAGCAGCTGTTCACTAGCTCTTGGTGGAGCCCCTGGTGCTAAGTTGATGGACACCCAGTAACTGACCAGTTCCCACTGGGACTCCTCACAGCGAGTTGACTGGCTCCTACAACTGGTTAACTCGTGCCTGCAATTGGTGCACTCCTGGTGACCAGTTCACTAGCTCCTGGTAACTGACTGACTAGTTCTGGTGACTAGATGATTCATTCCTGGCGACCTGTTAACTAGCCCTGGTGACTGGTTCACTAGCTCCTGGCAGCTGGTTGACCCATTTCAGTGACTAGATGCCTCACCCCTGGTGACTGGTTCACTAGCACTTGGTAACTGATTGACTAGTTCTGGTGACTAGATGATCCACTGCTGGTGACGAGTTAACTCACCCTGGTAACTGGTTCACTCGCTCCTCACAGCTGGTTGACTAGTTCTGGTGACTAGATGACTCACTCCTGTTGACTGGCGAATTAGCCCCTTGACTGGTTAACTAACTCCTGGTAGCTAGTTGACTAGCCCCAGCGACTGGTAGTTTGTGAACTAACTGTCCACAGTTAATTTCCCTGGAATCTCCAGGAATTAAAAATTAATCTCTTTGACATTATGCAAGCAACAATGGAGAAAAATCAGAGGGGTAATTAATTTTAACTGAATGTATTTGTTTATTATTTCAAGAAGATTATATCAGGTCGAATAGGAAGCTAAGTTCAATGGGTAGCATTGTTACTCAAGGATAATATTGGCACACCAGTTAGTGAAGAGTGTGACTCAGGTGATTAGGACAGAGAATGGGTTTGACGAAATGTAGAGGAAAGAAATCACTAGGAGGGTGGGCACAACATCAAGGGCCGAAGGGCCTGTACTCCGCTGTATTGTTCTATGTTCTACCTACAGCCTTCCCTTAATAGTACCCACATTGTGGGGTAAAGTAACCATGAAGAAATAACTAGATGCTTGCGATAAAGGGACTGCAATAATCGTGGGTCACTTTAATCCCCACATGAACTGAAGATCAATCAGATTGACTGAACGAGGAATTTGTAGAATATTTCCATGAGAGTATCTGAGAGCAACACATTCTGGAACCAGCCAGAGAGCAGTTTAGATTCGAATCGTGTAAGGAGACAGGCTTAAAGAATGATCTCACGGGAGTTAAGGAACCCCTATATAGCAGCTACAACAATATGACTGGATTTTGCATCCAATTCGAAAGGGAGCAGATTGGGTTGAAGACGAGATTTTAAATTAGGGAGCAAGTGGGCATGAAGACTGAAGTCATAGAGTCAGACAGCACGGAAACATGCCCTTCGGTCCAACCAGTCCATGCTGACCATAATCCCAAACTGATCTAGTCCCACCTGCCTGTTCTGACATGTACTTATCCAAATGGCTTTTAAACGTTGTAACTGTACCCACATCCATCACTTCCTCAGGAGGGTCATTCCACACAGGAACCATCCTCCATGTAAACAATTTCCCCCTCATATCTTTTTTAAACCTCTTCCCTCTCACCTTAAAAATGTGCTCCCTAGTCTTGAAACCCAAGCCCCCTTCTCGGGAAAGGAAGATAGCCATGATGTGGTGGTGCCAGCGTTGGACTGGGTCAGAAGTCATGTGATTTCAAATAAACCTGCTGGACTATAACCTGGTGTCGTGTGACTTCTGACCTAGGGAAAAGAAAACTACCATTAACACTATCTATTCCCCCTCATTATTTTACAAACCTCTATCAGGTCACCTCTCATCCTCCTACACTCCAGTGAAAAAAGTCCCAGCCTATCCAACCTCTCCTTACAACTCAAACTTCCCAAACCTGGCAACATCCTGGTAAATCTCTTCTGATTCCTCTCCAGCTTAATAACATCCTTTCTGTAACTGGGCAACTAGAACTGGACGCAGTACTCCGGAAGAGGCCTCACTAATCTCCTGTATAACCTCCACATAGCATCACATGAAATGATGTGGTTATTAGGCTAGGGGAGGCATCAATAGCAAAACAGTGACTGACGTACAAGGCCATAATTTGGAATACTTAGTAACGGTACATTCCTACAATAAAGAAGATTGTTCGTGGATTGTTGGTGAACTGACAAAGTGAAGGAAAGCGTTACATTTAACAAAAAAGCACAGCTACGGAAACATGAATAGAATGTCAGATGATTGAGCAGAGTACAAAGAATAACCAAGGATGACCAAAACGAAATTATGAGAGAAAGCTGGCTAGAAAAATAAAAATGGATAGCAAGAGTTCCTGCAGGTATTTAAAAAAGAAGGGAAAGTCGAGTGAGAAGTGAGAATGGGGGAGTTTATAATAGATAATAAGGTAATGGTGACTGAAATCAACAAATATTTTGTCCCTGAGGATACAGAAAAATTACAATAATGGCTGTAAATTAGGTGGTGAAAGGAAGGGAGAAATCTAACAAAACTACAATAATCAGGGAAGTGTTACTAAACAAACTGATGGAGTTGCAGGCAGGCAAGCTGACAAGTTCCGACGGACCTCACCCTTGAGTCTTAATAGAACTTGATAATGAGATAGTGAATGCATTGGTGTTAAATTGCCAAGCTGCTGGATTCAAGAAAGGTCCCAACAGAAAGGGAAGTGGTAAATATAACTCATGTCTTGAAGAAGGGAGGGAGGCAGAGAATAGGAAACTCTTAAGCCAGTTAGCTTGACATCTGCACAACATTGGAATTGGCCATCAAAGAGTTATAGCTGGGCAGTTTGAAAAACTCAAAGTAATCAAGTAGAGTCCGCATGCTTTTGTGAAAGGAAATCATATTTAAGCAGTTCATTGGAGTTATTTAAAGAATAACATGCATAGCGTATAAAGGGGAGACAGTCGGCGAGGTGCACTTGAATATCCAGGCTGTATCTGACACATTGCCACAAAACATTATTATATTGTTTCATAACTCATTATGCAGTTACATATTAGCATGGATAGAAGATCAGTCAGCTGGCAGGAACTAAGAGCATAAATGGGTCTTTTTCTAATTGGCACAACGTGAGAAAACGAGTCCCAGAGGCCTCAGATTTCTTGTAATTTTAATCAATGAATTCGATAAGGGCAACGAAGCCACAGGAGTTAACTTTTGCAGATGACGCAAAGGTAAGAAAATATGTTGTGAGGAGGACATGAGATTGCCAATTGTTATAGATAGGTTGAGTGAGTGGGTAATAATCTGGCCCATGGAGTATGATGTGAGAAACATGCAGATGTTCACTTCAGTTGGAAGATTACAGAGTACAGGCAGTGGAGAAGGACTCCTCAACCAGAGGGTGGCTGCTCTGCACGTTACTTATTTATTTGCCTTTGCATGTTTCTTTTTCTTCTTACCTCCATCTTTGAGCTTTGACTGAAGCCAGCAGGGACTCAGTGTAAACTGCAGGCCTCAGTGTGAATCCCCGGCCTCAGTGTGAACCCCCCGGCCTCAGTGTGAACTCCAGGCCTCAGTGTGAACTCCAGGCCTCAGAGTGAAATCCAGGCCTCAGTGTGAACTCCCGGTCTCAGTGTAAACGACAGGCCTCAGTGTAAACGACAGGCCTCAGTGTAAACGACAGGCCTCAGTGTAAACGACAGGCCTCAGTGTAAACGACAGGCCTCAGTGTAAACGACAGGCCTCAGTGTAAACGACAGGCCTCAGTGTAAACGACAGGCCTCAGTGTAAACGACAGGCCTCAGTGTAAACGACAGGCCTCAGTGTAAACGACAGGCCTCAGTGTAAACGACAGGCCTCAGTGTAAACGACAGGCCTCAGTGTAAACGACAGGCCTCAGTGTAAACGACAGGCCTCAGTGTAAACGACAGGCCTCAGTGTAAACGACAGGCCTCAGTGTAAACGACAGGCCTCAGTGTAAACGACAGGCCTCAGTGTAAACGACAGGCCTCAGTGTAAACGACAGGCCTCAGTGTAAACGACAGGCCTCAGTGTAAACGACAGGCCTCAGTGTAAACGACAGGCCTCAGTGTAAACGACAGGCCTCAGTGTAAACGACAGGCCTCAGTGTAAACGACAGGCCTCAGTGTGAACCCCGGCCTCAGTGTGAACCCCCCGGCCTCAGTGTGAATTCTGGTCTCAGTGTGAACTCCAGGCCTCAGTGTGAACTCCTGGCCTCAGTGTGACCTCCCGGTCTCAGTGTGAACTCCAGGCCTCAGTGT
>NW_025209788.1:6653-9689 GCF_004010195.1 Chiloscyllium plagiosum
CCCGGTCTCAGTGTGAACTCCCGGTCTCAGTGTGGACTCCAGTCTCAGTGTGGACTCCCGGTCTCAGTGTGAACTCCCGGTCTCAGTGTGGACTCCAGTCTCAGTGTGGACTCCCGGTCTCAGTGTGAACTCCCGGTCTCAGTGTGGACTCCAGTCTCAGTGTGGACTCCCGGTCTCAGTGTGAACTCCCGGTCTCAGTGTGGACTCCAGTCTCAGTGTGGACTCCCGGTCTCAGTGTGAACTCCCGGTCTCAGTGTGGACTCCAGTCTCAGTGTGGACTCCCGGTCTCAGTGTGAACTCCCGGTCTCAGTGTGGACTCCAGTCTCAGTGTGGACTCCCGGTCTCAGTGTGAACTCCCGGTCTCAGTGTGGACTCCAGTCTCAGTGTGGACTCCCGGTCTCAGTGTGAACTCCCGGTCTCAGTGTGAACCCCTGGCCGCAGTGTGAACTCCCGGCCTCAGTGTGAACTCCCGGCCTCAGCGTGAACCCCTGGCCTCAGTGTGAACTCCCGGTCTCAGTGTGAACTCCAGGTCTCAGTGTGAACTCACGGCCTCAGCGTGAACCCCCGGTCTCAGTGTGAACCCCCGGCCTCAGTGTGAACTCACGGCCTCAGTGTGCCCCCCGGTCTCAGTGTGAACTCCCGGTCTCAGTGTGAACTCCTGGTCTCAGTGTGGACCCCCGGTCTCAGTGTGAATCCCTGGTCTCAGTGTGAACTCCAGGCCTCAGTGTGAACCCCCGTTCTCAGTCTGAATCCCTGGTCTCAGTGTGAACTCCACACCTCAGTATGAACCCCTGGCCTCAGTGTGAACTCTTGGCCTCAGTGTGAACTCCAGGCCTCAGTGTGAACCCCGGTCTCAGTGTGAACTCCCGGTCTCAGTGTGAACTCCAGGTCTCAGTGTGAACTCCAGGTCTCAGTGTGAACCCCCGGCCTCAGTGTGAACTCCCGGTCTCAGTGTGAACTCCTGGCCTCAGTGTAAACTCCCGGTCTCAGTGTGAACTCCCGATCTCAGTGTGAGCTCCTGGTCTCAGTGTGAATCCATGGTCTCAGTGTGAACTCCAGGCCTCAGTGTGATCCCCCGGTCTCAGTGTGAATCCCTGGTCTGAGTGTGAACTCCTGGTCTCAGTGTGGACTCCAGTCTCAGTGTGGACTCCCGGTCTCAGCGTGAACCCCTGGCCTCAGTGTGAACCCCGGTCTCAGTGTGAACTCCCGGTCTCAGCGTGAACCCCTGGCCTCAGTGTGAACCCCGGTCTCAGTGTGAACTCCCGGTCTCAGTGTGAACCCCGGTCTTAGTGTGAACCCCCTGTCTCAGTGTGAACTCCCGGCCTCAGTGTGAACCCCAGGCCTCAGTGTGAACCCCGGTCTCAGTGTGAACTCCCGGTCTCAGTGTGAACCCCGGTCTTAGTGTGAACTCCCGGTCTCAGTGTGAACTCCTGGTCTCAGCGTTAACCCCTGGCCGCAGTGTGAACTCCCGGCCTCAGTGTGAACTCCAGGTCTCAGTGTGAACTCCCGGTCTCAGTGTGAACTCCCGGCCTCAGCGTGAACCCCTGGCCTCAGTGTGAACTCCCGGCCTCAGTGTGAACTCCAGGTCTCAGTGTGAACCCCTGGCCGCAGTGTGAACTCCAGGTCTCAGTGTGAACTCCCGGCCTCAGCGTGAACCCCCGGTCTCAGTGTGAACCCCCGGCCTCAGTGTGAACACCAGGCCTCAGTGTGAACCCCGGTCTCAGTGTGCCCCCCGGTCTCAGTGTGAACTCCCGGTCTCAGTGTGAACTCCCGGTCTCAGTGTGAACTCCTGGTCTCAGTGTGAATCCCTGGTCTCAGTGTGAATTCCAGTCTTAGTGTGAACTCCCGATTTCAGTGTGGACCCCCGGTCTCAGTGTGAATCCCTGGTCTCAGTGTGAACCCCAGGCCTCAGTGTGAACACCAGGTCTCAATGTGAACCCCAGGTCTCAGTGTGAATCCCTGGTCTCAGTGTGAACCCCAGGTCGCAGTGTGAATCCCTGGTCTCAGTGTGAACTCCCGATCTCAGTGTGAACGCCCGGTCTCAGTGTGAACTCCCGGTCTCAGTGTGAACTCCAGGCCTCAGTGTGAACCCCGTCTCAGTGTGAACACCAGGTGTCAGTGTGAACCCCTGGCCTCAGTGTGAACCCCCGGTCTCAGTGTGAACCCCAGGCCTCAGTGTGAACCCCAGGCCTCAGTATGAAGCCCAAGTCTCAGTGTGAACTCCAGGCCTCAGTGTGAACCCCAGACCGCAGTGTGAACCCCCGGCATCAGTGTGAACTCCCGGACTCAGTGTGAACTCCCGGTCTCAGTGTGAACCCCCGGTCTCAGTGTGAACTCCAGTCTCAGTGTGAACTCCAGTCTCAGTGTGAACTCCAGGTCTCAGTGTGGACCCCGGCCTCAGTGTGAACCCCAGGCCTCAGTGTGAACCCCAAGACTCAGTGCGAACTCCCTGTCTCAGTGTGAACATCCCGGCCTCAGTGTGAACCCCAGGCCTCAGTGTGAACTCCCAATCTCGGTGTGAACTCCCGGTCGCAGTGTGAACTCCAGGTCTCAGTGTGGACCCCGGCCTCAGTGTGAATCCCTGGTCTCAGTGTGAACTCCAGGTCTCAGTGTGGACCCCGGCCTCAGTGTGAATCCCTGGTCTCAGTGTGAATCCCAGGCCTTAGTATGAACTCCCTATCTCAGTGTGAACTCCCAGTCTCAGTGTGAACTCCAGTCTCAGTGTGAACTCCCGGCCTCAGTGTGAACTCCCGGTCTCAGTGTGAATCCCCTGTCTCAGTGTGAAATCCCAGTCTCATTGTGAACTCCAGGCTCAGTGTGAACCCCCAGCCTCAGTGTGAACTCCCGGCCTCAGTGTGAACCCCCGGCCTCAATTTCAAACCCAGTCTCAGTGTGAACTCCCGGTCTCAGTGTGAACTCCCGGTCTCAGTGTGAACTCCAGGCCTCAGTGTGAACTCCCGGTCTTAGTGTGAACTCCAGGCTCAGTGTGAATCCCCAGCCTCAGTGTGAACTCCCGGCCTCAGTGTGAACTCCCGG
>NW_025209788.1:9797-14054 GCF_004010195.1 Chiloscyllium plagiosum
CTCAGTGTGAACCCCAGGCCTCAGTGTGAACCCCAGGCCTCAGTGTGAACCCCAGGCCTCAGTGTGAACCCCAGGCCTCAGTGTGAACCCCAGGCCTCAGTGTGAACCCCAGGCCTCAGTGTGAACCCCAGGCCTCAGTGTGAACCCCAGGCCTCAGTGTGAACCCCAGGCCTCAGTGTGAACCCCAGGCCTCAGTGTGAACCCCAGGCCTCAGTGTGAACCCCAGGCCTCAGTGTGAACCCCAGGCCTCAGTGTGAACCCCAGGCCTCAGTGTGAACCCCAGGCCTCAGTGTGAACCCCAGGCCTCAGTGTGAACTCCAGGTCTCAGTGTGAACCCCAGGCCTCAGTGTGAATCCCAGGTCTCAGTGTGAATCCCAGGTCTCAGTGTGAACCCCTGGTCTCAGTGTGAACTCCCGGTCACAGTGTGAACTCCAGGCCTTAGTGTGAACTCCCGGTCTCAGTGTGAACTCCCGGTCTCAGTGTGAACTCCAGGTGTCAGTGTGAACTCACGGTCTCAGTGTGAACCCCAGGCCTCAGTGTGAACCCCGATCTCAGTGTGAACTCCCGGCCTCAGCGTGAACTCCCGGCCTCAGCGTCAACCCCTGGCCGCAGTGTGAACTCCCGGCCTCAGTGTGAACTCACGGCCTCAGTGTGAACCCTGGTCTCAGTGTGAACTCCTGGCCTTAGTGTGAACTCCCGGCATCAGTGTGAACTCCCGGTCTCAGTGTGAACTCCCGGTCTCAGCGTGAACTCCCGGCCTCAGTGTGAACTCCCGGTCTCAGGGTGAACCCTGGTCTCAGTGTGAACTCCAGGCCTTAGTGTGAACTCCTGGTCTCAGTGTGAACTCCAGGCCTCAGTGTGAACCCCAGGCCTCAGTGTGAACTCCAGGCCTCAGTGTGAACTCCCAGTCTCAGTGTGAACTCCCGGACTCAGTGTGAACTCCAGGCCTCAGTGTGAACTCCCTGTCTCAGCGTGAACCCCAGGCCTCAGTGTGAACGCTAGGCCTCAGTGTGAACACCCGGCCTCAGTGTGAATTCCCGGTCTCAGTGTGAACTCCCGGTCTCAGTGTGAACTCCCGGTGTCAGTGTGAACACCCGGCCTCAGTGTGAATCCCTGGTCTCAGTGTGAACCCCCGGCCTCAGTGTGAAATCTGTTCTCAGTGTGAACACCCAGCTTCAGTATGAACCCAAGTCTCAGTGTGAACCCCAGGCCTCAGTGTGAACACCAGGTCTCAGTGTGAACTCCAGGCCTCAGTGTGATTCCACGGCCTCAGTGTGGACTCCCGGCCTCAGTGTGAACCCCCGGTCTCAGTGTGAATTCCCGGTCTCAGTGTGAACACCCGGTCTCAGTGTGGACACCCGGTCTCAGTGTGAACCCCAGGCCGCAGTGTGAACCCCAGGCCTCAGTGTGGACTTCCGGTCTCAGTGTGAACCCCAGGCCGCAGTGTGAACCCCAGGCCTCAGTGGGAACTCCCTGTCTCAGCGTGAACCCCAGGCCTCAGTGTGTACCCTCGGCCTCAGTGTGAACACCCGGCCTCAGTGTGAGCACCCGGCCTCAGTGTGAACTCCCGGTCACAGTGTGAACTCACGGCCTCAGTGTGAACTCCAGGTCTCATTGTGAATTCCCGGCCTCAGTGTGAACCTCAAGCCTCAGTGTGAACTCCCGGTCTCAGTGTGAACCCCCGGCTTCAGTGTGAACTCCTGGTCTAAGTGTGAACTCCAGGCCTCAGTGTGAACCCCTGGCCGCAGTGTGAACCCCAGGCCTCAGTGTGAACCCTCGGCCTCAGTGTGAACACCGGGCCTCAGTGTGAACACCGGGCCTCAGTGTGAGCACCCGGCCTCAGTGTGAATTCCCGGTCTCAGTGTGGACACCCGGTCTCAGTGTGAATCCCCGGTCTCAGTGTGAACTCCAGGCCTCAGTGTGAACCCCTGGCCGCAGTGTAAACCCCAGGCCTCAGTGTGAACCCTAGGCCTCAGTGTGAACACCGGGCCTCAGTGTGAGCACCCGGCCTCAGTGTGAACTCCCGGTCTCAGTGTGGACTCCTGGTCTCAGTGTGAACCCCCGGTCTCAGTGTGAACTCCAGGCCTCAGTGTGAATCCCTGGCCGCAGTGTGAACCCTAGGCCTCAGTGTGAACACCCAGCCTCAGTGTGAGCACCCGGCCTCAGTGAGAACTCCCTGTCACATTGTAAACTCCCGGCCTCAGTGTGAACTCCAGGTCTCATTGTGAATTCCCGGCCTCAGTGTGAACTTCAAGCCTCAGTGTGAACTCCCGGTCTCAGTGTGAACTCAATGCCTCAGTGTGAACTCCCGGTCTCAGTGTGAACTCCAGGTGTCAGAGTGAACCCCTGGCCTCAGTGTGAACTCCAGGCCTCAGTGTAAACCCCCGGTCTCAGTGTGCACCCCCGGTCTCAGTGTGAACCCCCGGCCTCAGTGTGATCCCACGGCCTCAGTGTGAACTCCCGGCCTCAGTGTGAATCCCCATTGTCTGTGTGAACTCAATGCCTCAGTGTGGACACCCGGTCTCAGTGTGGACTCCCAGACTCAGTGTGGACTCCCTGCCTCAGTGTGAACTCCAGGCCTTAGTATGAACTCCCGGTCTTAGTGTGCACCCCCGGTCTCAGTGTGAACCCCCGGCCTCAGTGTAATCCCACGGCCTCAGTGTGAACCCCTGGTCTAAGTGTGATCCCACGGCCTCAGTGTGAACTCCCGGTCTCAGTGTGATCCCACGGCCTCAGTGTGAACCCCCGGTCTCAGTGTGAACCCCCGGCCTCAGTGTAATCCCACGGCCTCAGTGTGAACTCCCGGTCTCAGTGTGATCCCACGGCCTCAGTGTGAACTCCTGGCCTCAGTGTGAATCCCCATTGTCTGTGTGAACTCAATGCCTCAGTGTGGACACCCGGTCTCAGTGTGGACTCCCAGACTCAGTGTGGACTCCCTGCCTCAGTGTGAACTCCAGGCCTTAGTATGAACTCCCGGTCTTAGTGTGAACTCCAGGCCTCAGTGTGAACCCCTGGCCGCAGTGTGAACCCAGGCCTCAGTGTGAACCCCAGGCCTCAGTGTGAACCCCAGGCCTCAGTGCGAACTCCCTGTCTCTGTGTAAATCTCTGGTCTCAGTGTGAATTCCCGGCCTCAGTGTGAATCCCTGGTCTCAGTGTGAACTACAGGCCTCAGTATGAACCCCAGGCCTCAGTGTGAACTCCCAATCTTGGTGTGAACTCCCGGTCTCAGTGTGAACTCCAGGCCTCTGTGTGAACCCCCGGTCTCAGTGTGAAATCCAGGCCTCAGTGTGAACCCCCGGTCTCAGTGTGAACTCCAGGCCTCAGTGTGAACCCCTGGCCGCAATGTGAACCCCCGGCCTCAGTGTGAACTCCCTGTCTCAGCGTGAACCCTAGGCCTCAGTGTGAACACCCGGCCTCAGTGTGAGCACCCGGCCTCAGTGTGAACTCCCGGTCACAGTGTGAACTCCCGGCCTCAGTGTGAACTCCAGGTCTCATTGTGAATTCCCGGCCTCAGTGTGAACTCCAGGTCTCATTGTGAATTCCCGGCCTCAGTGTGAACTCCAAGCCTCAGTGTGAACTCCCGGTCTCAGTGTGAACTCCAGGTGTCAGAGTGAACCCCTGGCCTCAGTGTAAACTCCAGGCCTCAGTGTAAACCCCCGGTCTCAGTGTGAACCACTGGCTTCAGTGTGAACTCCTGGTCTAAGTGTGAACTCCAGGCCTCTGTGTAATCCCACTGCCTCAGTGTGAACCCCCGGCCTCAGTGTAATCCCACGGCCTCAGTGTGAACCCCCATTCTCTGTGTGAACTCAATGCCTCAGTGTGGACACCCTGTCTCAGTGTGGACACCCGGTCTCAGTGTGGACACCCTGTCTCAGTGTGAATCCCTGGTTTCAGTGTGAATTCCCGGCCTCATTGTGAACTCCCGGTCTCGGAGTGAACCCCCGGCCACATTGTGAACTCCCGGTCTCAATGTGAACTCCAGGCCTCAGTGTGAACCCCTGACCGCAGTGTGAACCCCAGGCCTCAGTGCGAACCCCAGGCCTCAGTGTGAACCCCAGGCCGTGGTGCTAACCCCAGGCCTCAGTTCGAACTCCCTGTCTCAGTGTGAATCCCTGGTTTCAGTGTGAATTCCCGGCCTCATTGTGAACTCCCGGTCTCGGAGTGAACCCCCGGCCACATTGTGAACTCCCGGTCTCAATGTGAACTCCAGGCCTCAGTGTGAACCCCTGACCGCAGTGTGAACCCCAGGCCTCAGTG
>NW_025209788.1:16289-17533 GCF_004010195.1 Chiloscyllium plagiosum
CCCCGGCTCAGTGTGAATCCCCGGTCTCAGTGTGAACCCCCGGCCTCAGTGTGAATCCCTGGTCTCAGTGAACTCCAGGCCTCAGTATGAACCCCAGGCCTCAGTGTGAACTCCCGGTCTCAGTGTGAACTCCTGGCCTCAGTGTGAACTCCAGGTCTCAGTGTGAATCCCTGGTCTCAGTGTGAACTCCAGGCCTCAGTGTGAACTCCCGGTCTCAGTGTGAACCCCCGCCCTCAGTGTGAACCCCCGGTCTCAGTGTGAACTCCCGGTCTCAGTGTGAACCCCTGGTCTCAGTGTGAACACCAGGCCTCAGTGTGAACCCCGGCCTCAGTGTGAACCCCCGGCCTCAATGTGAACTCCTGGTCTCAGTGTGAACTGCAGGCCGCAGTGTGAACCCCAGGCCTCAGTGTGAACTCCCTGTCTCAGCGTGAACCCCCGGTGTCAGTGTGAACCCTAGGCCTCAGTGTGAACCCCCGGCCTCAGTGTGAACCCCCGGTCTCAGTGTGAACCCCCGGTCTCAGTGTGAACCCCCGGCCTCAGTGTGAACTCCCGGTCTCAGTGTGAACTCCAGGCTGCAGTATGAACCCCAGGCCTCAGTGTGAACCCCCGGCCTGAGTGTGAACCCTAGGCCTCAGTGTGAACCCCCGGCCTCAGTGTGAACCCCAGGTCTCATTGTGAATCCCCGGTCTCAGTGTGAACCCCTGGCCTCAGTGTGAACCCCAGGTCTCATTGTGAACTCCCGGTCTCAATGTGAACACCAGGCCTCAGTGTGAACCCCTGGTCTCAGTGTGAACCCTGATCTCAGTGTGAACACCAGGCCTCAGTGTGAACCCCCGGCCTCAGTGTGAACCCCCGGTCTCAGTGTGAACCCCCGGCCTCAGTGTGAACCCCCGGCCTCAGTGTGAACTCCTGGTCTCAGTGTGAACTCCTGGTCTCAGTGTGAACCCTGGTCTCAGTGTGAACAGCAGGCCTCAGTGTGAACCCCCGGTCTCAGTGTGAAACCCCAGCCTCAGTGTGAACCCCCGGCCTCAGTGTGAACTCCTGGTCTCTGTGTGAACCCTGGTCTCAGTGTGAACAGCAGGCCTCAGTTTGAACCCCCGGCCTCAGTGTGAACCCCCGGCCTCAGTGTGAACCCCCGGTCTCAGTGTGAACCCCCGGTCTCAGTGTGAACTCCAGGCTTCAGTGTGAACGCCCGGCCTCAGTGTGAACCCTAGGCCTCAGTGTGAACCCTAGGTCTCAGTGTG
>NW_025209789.1:0-2380 GCF_004010195.1 Chiloscyllium plagiosum
ATTCCAGTTGCCATCCATTTCAATTACTCCCCCCCTCCCCCTCGCTCCGTGCTCATCCCGCGACAGATTCATCCTTGCCTCCTCCACTGTCAGAGTGAGGCCAAACAGAAACTGGAGAACACAACCTGATATTTCAGCGGGAGAGATTACAGCTCAATGATATCAATATTGATTTCACTGGCTTCAAACTCTCTCCACCCACAGCCTCATCCCATGTCCACCTTCCCTGACCTGACTAAGCTGTCCATCTTCCCATTTGCATATCCGCTGCACCCTTCCCACTGCCCAATCGCAATATCCCCCGACTTTCATTCCCTATCGCCATCTCACCTACCCTTCTCCCAGCCCCATGCCCCTCCCTCTATTTACTTCCCAGCTCCGCCCCCCCCGCCTCAATCCTGATGAAGTCTTTCAGCCTGAAACGTTGACGTTCCTGTTCCCACGATGCTGTATGACCTGCTGCGCATTTTCAGCTTCATATGTATTGGCATACATTGAGAGCTCCGCAGCAACAGATTTTATTGTGCTTTTTATACATTTTTAAATTCTGTTTACTGACAAGCTGATCTCAAGATTCTCACAAAAGTGTCAAGGAAACAGTATCTTTGTCCCTAATGTTCCTGTCTGCTTCGAACTGATTTCCTTGTTTCAACCGTACTTTCAATTCTGCTGTTCGCAATGGCATTGAAAATTTAACTCTTATTATGTTGTAGCTTAATCACACCATGTCCAATGTACATCACAACTTCCTTGTTCTTATACTCCACAAGTCTATTCATCAACTCAAGGATCCATTAAGTCCTTCTATACAACAGTTTCAACTTGCCTGACCATTTATAACTTCCTGTCTTCCGTGTGTCTCTCTCCTTAAACGTGGTGGTTACAGTGACCAGTCCTCCCTCACTCCAAAGTTTCTTGAAAGATCACCAGCAATGCCTCCACAATCACCTTCGATATCTCTTTCGAACTACGAGGTGTAGTCCAAGTGGTCTCGGTGATTGATCCAACTTCACCCTCCCCAGCAACTTCTCCTTACTCACCTCTCTCCCTTGACTCTCTTGAAGTTCTGGCATTTTGCTGTTGTCTTCCACCATGAAGACTGATGCAAAGTACCTATTCAATTCCTCTTTGCTTTCCATAACTATTCAAACCTCATTTTCCAACAGTCCTTTATTTGTTCTTCACTTCGTCGAGAGCATGTGGCTATGAGTGTATGCCTGTGTCTATGTGTATCTGTGTCTGTGTATCAGTCTGTGAGTATCTGTGTGTGCCTCTGAATGTGTGTGTCTGGGAGTGCCAGTGTATGTCTGAGTGTGTGTGTGTCTGTATCAGAGTCTGTGTTTGTGTGTATGTGAGTGAGACAGAGTTTGTGTGAGTGCGAGAAAGAGAATTTGTGTGTGAGACAGTGAGAGAGTGTGTGAAAATGAGTTTGTGTGAGTATGAGTGAGAGGGAGTTTGTGTGTTTGTGTGAGAGAGAGAGAAAAT
The DNA here is from genome assembly GCF_004010195.1 of Chiloscyllium plagiosum. Classification (NCBI taxonomy): domain Eukaryota; kingdom Metazoa; phylum Chordata; class Chondrichthyes; order Orectolobiformes; family Hemiscylliidae; genus Chiloscyllium; species Chiloscyllium plagiosum. Next base: position 1,486 of record NW_025209789.1, read on the forward strand.
GTGTGTGTGAGATAGTGAGATTGTGTGTGTGAATGAGAGCATGCGAACCTGTGTCTGTGTGGGTGAGTGAGGGAGAGTTTGTGTGTCTATGTGTGTGTGTGAGAAAGAGAATGTGTGTGTGTGAGACAGTGAGACAGTGTGTGTGAGAATGAGTCTGTGCGTGTGTGTGTGTTGTGAAAGACTTGAGCCTTATAGATAGTGTTTTGCTCTGAGCACCCTCATAAGCAGTTCCCCTCGCTCCACCTGTCCCACTGTCACTGTATAAAATCCATTTACCAGCCATTATCAGTTCTGAAGTAGTCATATCGGACTTGAAGCATGAACCCTGTTTCTCTCACTTCCAGACCTGCTCAGTTTCCCCAGGATTCTTGGTGTTTAACGCAATTTAAACTCTCTCTCTCTCTCAAACACACGCACACACAGACACACACACAGACACACACACACACCCACACACACAGACACACACACACACAGGCACACACACACACAGACACCCACACACACAGACACACACACACAAACACACACACAGACACACGCACACAGATCAATCATTTTTCGGCCATTCCATTTCAAATTATCCTGTTTTATTTACATTGTCACTGGCCATTCCTTCTTCCGAATATATTCCATTTCTTTCTCTGCATTTTATTTTATTCTGTCTGTCAAGACGACCTTGGGGACTGGGGGATGTCACTTTACTCGTCATCAGTCCCAACAGTCACTGTCTTCTATTCCTTTCTGTTTCTTAGCCCATGAAAAATACATACTGTATCTGACCCTTGAATCCCAATAAACAGGTCATTTATTTTAGATGCCCTACAGTATGGAAACAGGCCCTTTGGCCCAACAAGTCCACACCAACCCTCGAAGATTAACCCGCCCAGGCATA
>NW_025209789.1:2455-17533 GCF_004010195.1 Chiloscyllium plagiosum
CACACACACGCACACACAGACAGACGCACACATACACACACACATGTATACCTATGCACAAACACATAGACATGAGCTTCCCCTCTCTTGTGCACAATCTCTCGGAGAGGCCAGCAGAGGGCAACCAGAAATAACCTGACTGCTTTCCCATGCCTTTCTATGACATTGCAGTGACTCCTATTGTAGCACTCACACTGCTGTCCCATCGCAGGAACTTGTCACTGCCTGAAACGCCTGGTCAATACAACATAGCAATAGTAAACAATTGTGGTATGATACTGATAACTCCCAGCTCGTGGGCAGTGTTGGCAATGAACCACTGTATTCTGGATTAGTGGTGCTGGAAGAGCACAGCAGTTCAGGCAGCATCTGAGGAGCAATAAAATCGATGTTTCGGGCAAAAGCCCTTCATCAGGAATCACTGTAAGTCCTCCTCTCTTCACATTGGATTCCCTCCCCCTCAAACGCCAGCCAGAATATACATTCCAACACAACTTTAGAGGGACAAGACTTTGAAAGGGTTAAAATGCAGCTCCCTCAAAGAATCTGTTTGTGACAGAGGCTGGTAGTTCAAGGGCTGAGTACACGAGACGGTGAGAGTCCGGATTTGAAAAACCACTGGGAATCAATCCAGACAAAGAGAAGCAAACCAGTCGACAATATTACCACGGAACCACTTGGAAGGAGTTGAAGAAAAGGGGTGTGAACTGGGATGTCCTCACCAGGCACCAGATACTCTGCATTCAATTAGCCTGAATGGACCAAGGGCAGGCAGAGGTCCGATGGGTACCGATACTGGCATTCTGCATCGGGAGCAGCGAGTGGAACAGAGATGTTGGGCGAGGCAATTTGAAATTGCCCCAGGGTGGAGAATTGCGACCGAGCTGGTCGATGGGTGGATGGGTCGGCGAGAGTGAGGAGGGGGATCTGGGGGAATGAGCGTTCACCTCCTCCAGCAAAGACCATAAGAAATAGGACCAGGTGTGTGCCATAGGGCTGCCAAACCCTGCTCCATCATTCAGTCGGATCACAGATGTGGAACCATACGGACTGGAAAGGATTAGAAGGACATGGGCCAAGTGCAGGGAAATGGGGTGAGCATGGGCGGCCATTTTGGTCAGCGTGGACCCGTTTGGGCTGAAGGGTGTGTCTCCCTGCTGTCAGCCCCTACGACGCTGTGACTCTCTAACCTTCCCCCGCTGTTGAGTGGAACTCTCAAATTTTAAATTTAGCGTTGAACTCTAGCTTTCTGCAGCATTGTATTCCTCACTCTGTTCTGTTACCCTTGCACACGTTGTATGATGTGATCTGTCTGTACTGCACATAAAACAAAACTTTTCACTGTACGTAGGGACATGTGACAATAATAAACCAAGCCAAAGCAAACCATGCCTGATTCCAACACTCACCTCGTCCATTTCCCTGTCCTTGCCCCTTTGATTCCCTGACTGATCAAGAATTTATCTGTCACGGCCTTCAATACACACGAGGGCTCTGCCCCCATGGATTGGCTGTCTGTGACAAGGAATCTCAACCCTCTGATTACCAAAATAAAGGTTCTGTGTGCCGGATTGGTAAGGTAACTAGTTTTTTTTTTCTTCAGTTTTCTCGTTGGGAATTTAGAACAGTGGGAATGGAGGTTAGGGCAGTTGAATGTTCCTCCTGCAGAATGTGGGAGGCAAGGGTCACCACTAGTGTCCCTGCTGTCTGCATCTGCGGGAAGTGCACCCAACTCCAGCTCCTCAAAAACCACGTTAGGGAACTGGAGCTGGAACTGGATGGACTTCGGATCATTCGGGAGGTGGAGGGGAATATTGAGAGGAGTTACAGGGAGGTAGTCACACCTCAGATAGATGGGTTACAGTCAGGGGATGGAAAGGGAACCAGCAGGCAGTGCAGGGATCCCCTGTGGCCATTCCCTTCAGCAACAAGCATACTGATTTGGATACTGTTGGCGGGGTGGACGACTTACCAGGGGAAAGCAATGGGGCACAGGTCTCTGGCACAGAGTCTGTCTCTGTTGCTCAGAAGGGCAGGGGGAAGAGGAGCACAGCATCAGTCATTGGGGACTCCATAGTTAGGGGGGATAGATAGGAGGTTCTGTGGGAATGAGAGAGACTCACCGTTGGTGTGTTGCCTCCCAGGTGCTAGGGGTCGTGATGTTTCTGATCACGTTTTTGGGATCCTTGAGCGGGTGGGGGAGCAGCCCCAAGTCATGGTCCGCACAGGCACCAACGACATAAGTAGGAAGAGAGATGGGGATTTAAAGCAGAAATTCAGGGAGCTAGGGGTGGAAGCTTAGAGCTATGACAAACAGAGTTGTTATCTCTGGTTTGTTACCCGTACCACGTGCTAGCGAAGCAAGGAATAAGGAAAGAGAGGAGTTGAACACGTGACTACAGGGATGGTGCAGGAGGGAGGGTTTTGGATTCCTGGATAATTGGGGCTCTTTCTGGGGTAGGTACGACCTCTGCAAACAGGATGGTCTTCATCTGAACCAAAGGGGTACCAACATCCTGGGGAGATATTTGTTAATTCTATTCAGGAGGGTTTAAACTAATTCAACAGGGGGATAGGAACTGGAATTATAGTTCCAGTGTCCAGGAGATTGAGAGTAGTGAGGTCAGAAATAAGGTTTCAAGGTTGCAAGAGTTTCAGAGCCATGAGGTCATGCTGCAGCTGTACAAAACTCTGGTGCGGCCGCACTTGGAGAGTTGCGTCCAGTTCTGGTCACCGCATTACAGGAAGGATGTGGAAGCTTTGGAAAGGGTTCAGAGGAGATTTACCAGGATGTTGCCTGGTCTGGAGGGAAGGTCTTATGAGGAAAAGCTGAGGGACTTGAGGCTGTTTTCATTAGAGAGAAGAAGGTTGAGAGGTGACTTAATAGAGACATATAAGATAATCAGAGGGTTAGATAGGGTGGACAGGGAGAGCCTTTTTCCTCGGATGGTGATGGCTAGCACAAGGGGACTCAACTTTAAATTGAGGGGTGATAGATATAGGACAGATGTCAGAGGTAGTCTCTTCCCTCAGAGAGTAGTAGGGGTGTGGAACTCTCTGCCTCCAACAGTAGGAGACTCCCCAACTTGAAGGGCATTTAAAAGGTCATTGGATAGACACATGGATGAGAATGGAATAGCGTAGATTGGATGGGCTTCAGATTGGTTCCACAGGTCAGCGCAACATCGAGGGCCGAAGGGCCTGTACTGCGCTGGAATGTTGTATGTGTTACGTTCTAGAAGAAATTCCTCCCCATCTCAGTCTTACATTGGTGCCATTTTTATTCTGAGATTGTGCCCTCTGGTACTAGACTCTCCCAGGGAGTACGGTCCCAACTCTCTACTGGTAAGGCAATCCCTCCATGCCAGGGACCATCCTCGTGAGATTTCTTTAACAGCCTCCAAGGAAACGATATTGTTCCTTAAATAGTTCTCAGGGTGCATCATCAAGCACAGGAGGCATGGGCTCAGTGGGTAACGCTACTGCCTCACAGTGCCAGGGACCTGGGTTCGATCCCACCTTCGGGTGATAGGGTAAATAAACCAAGTATTTTCTCTGGGGTGTGGGAGTCCAGAGCTAGAGGGCATAGGTTTAGGGTGAGAGGGGAAAGATATAAAAGAGACCTAAGGGGCAACTTTTTCACACAGAGGGTCGTGCGTGTATTGAATGAGCTGCCAGAGGAAGTGGTGGAGGCTGGTACAATTGCAACATTTAAAAGGCATCTGGATGGGTATATGAATAGGAAGGGTTTGGAGGGATATGTGGCACGTGCTGGCAAATGGGACTAGATGAATTTCGGATATCTGGTCAGCATGGATGAGTTGGACTGAAGGAGAGTTGGGCAGAGAAGTGTCAGATGGTGTTCAATCCAGGCAAATATGAGGTGATGCATTTTGGGAAGTCTATTCCTAGAGTGAACTGTACTGTAAACGGAAGAGCCTTGGGAAAAGATGATGAGCAGAGAGATCTGGGAGTTCAGGTCCATTGTACCCTGAAGGTGGCTGCACATGTGGATAGAGTGGTCAAGAAGTCATATGGTATGCTTGCCTTCATTGGACGGGGTATTGAGTATAAGAGCTGGCAGGTCATGTTAAAATTGCACAAGACTTTGTTTCGGCCGCGTTTACAATACTGTGTACACTTCTGGTCGCCACATTACCAAAAGGATGTGGACCCTTTGGAGAGGGTGCAGAGAGGGTTTACGAGGATGTTGCCTGGTATGGAAGGTGCGAGCGATGAAGTGAGGTTGATTGGGTTAGGATTGTTTTCATTAGAAAAAAGGAGATTGAGGGGGGACCTGATCGAGTTCTACAAAATCATGAAGGTTACAGACAGGGTGGATAGATATAAGCTTTTTCCCAGGGTGAAGGATTTAATAACGAGACGTCACGATTTCAAGGTGAGAGGTGGAAAGTTTAAGGGAGATACACATGGCAAGTACTTCACACAGAGGGTGGTGGCCTTCTGGAACACGTTGCCAGCAGAGGTAGTAGAGGCAGGCTCGGTAGATTCATTTAAGATACGGCTGGACAAATGCATGAGTAGGTGGGGAGCAGAGGGATACAGATGCTAAGGAATCAGGTGATAGGTTTCGACAGTGGATTTGGATTGGCTCAGGCTTGGAGGGCCTGTTACTGGACTGGAAATATTGTTTGGTTCTTTGTTCTTTGTCTGTTGCTGTTAACTGTGCTTGTCTCTCCACAGACGTTGCTGAGCATTTCCAGCATTGTCTGTTCTTATGACAGTGTCTTCTGTATTCTTTCTTGGCTTCTAAAATTCCTCAATACTATTCAGCGTATCACCAAGTCCCTGTGAAATATCTTCACTGTGTTAGATATGGACTTAAGCACAGAAGAGTAGCTAACCGAGAGGAGAGATTAAAGGGTTGTATAATTGACAGGAGACAGGGACTTGGGAAAAGGAGACACTTTCAGAACGGCAGTCTGTAACCATGGGGCAGCACGATGGCTCAGTAGTTAGCACTGCTGCCTCACAGCACCAGGGTCCCAGGGCAGGAGCAGGCTGAGACAATGGGTCGGCCGGGGCAGTCGGGTTTGTGGATTTTGGGACGATGAGGTTGGAGGTGGTGGATGGGAGATCCCCTGAGGTGATGAGGTTATGGATGGTCCCATCCACTGCCTCCAACCTCACAGTCCCACAACCCCGCACCGCCCGTTTCTACCTCCTGCCCAAAATCCACAAACCTGACTGCCCCGGCTGACCCATTGTCTCAGCCTGCTCCTGCCCCACCGAACTCATCTGTGCATACCTCGACACGGTTCTGTCCCCCTTAGTCCAAGAACTCCCCGCCTTCGTTCGGGACACCAGCCGCGCTCTCCACCTCCTCCATGATTTTCGCTTCCCCGGCCCCCAACGCCTTATCTTCACCATGGACATTCAGTCCCTATACACCTCCATCCCCTATCACGAAGGACTCAAAGCCCTCCGCTTCTTCCTTTCCCGCCGTACCAACCAGTACCCTTCCACTGACACCCTCCTTCGACTGACTGAACTGGTCCTCACCCTGAACAACTTCTCTTTCCAATCCTCCCACTTCCTCCAAACCAAAGGAGTAGCCATGGGCACCCACATGGGCCCCAGCTATGCCTGCCTCTTCGTAACCCTCCTTCGACTGACTGAACTGGCCCTCACCCTGAACAACTTCTCTTTCCAATCCTCCCACTTCCTCCAAACCAAAGGAGTAGCCATGGGCACCCACATGGGCCCCAGCTATGCCTGCCTCTTCGTAACCCTCCTTCGACTGACTGAACTGGCCCTCACCCTGAACAACTTCTCTTTCCAATCCTCCCACTTCCTCCAAACCAAAGGAGTAGCCATGGGCACCCACATGGGCCCCAGCTATGCCTGCCTCTTCGTAACCCTCCTTCGACTGACTGAACTGGCCCTCACCCTGAACAACTTCTCTTTCCAATCCTCCCACTTCCTCCAAACCAAAGGAGTAGCCATGGGCACCCACATGGGCCCCAGCTATGCCTGCCTCTTCGTAACCCTCCTTCGACTGACTGAACTGGCCCTCACCCTGAACAACTTCTCTTTCCAATCCTCCCACTTCCTCCAAACCAAAGGAGTAGCCATGGGCACCCACATGGGCCCCAGCTATGCCTGCCTCTTCGTAACCCTCCTTCGACTGACTGAACTGGCCCTCACCCTGAACAACTTCTCTTTCCAATCCTCCCACTTCCTCCAAACCAAAGGAGTAGCCATGGGCACCCACATGGGCCCCAGCTATGCCTGCCTCTTCGTAACCCTCCTTCGACTGACTGAACTGGCCCTCACCCTGAACAACTTCTCTTTCCAATCCTCCCACTTCCTCCAAACCAAAGGAGTAGCCATGGGCACCCACATGGGCCCCAGCTATGCCTGCCTCTTCGTAACCCTCCTTCGACTGACTGAACTGGCCCTCACCCTGAACAACTTCTCTTTCCAATCCTCCCACTTCCTCCAAACCAAAGGAGTAGCCATGGGCACCCACATGGGCCCCAGCTAACCTTAACCTCCTTCCACCTATCGCATTCCCAACGCCCCTCCCCCAAGTCCCTCCTCCCTACCTTTTTTCTTAGCCTGCTTGGCACACCCTCCTCATTCCTGAAGAAGGGCTTATGCCCGAAACGTCGATTCTCCTGCTCCTTGGATGCTGCCTGACCTGCTGCGCTTTTCCAGCAACACATTTTTCAGGAGCTGATTCAGTGTGGAGTGAAGGGAAGGACTCTGCTCTCTCAAGGGAAGAGGAGACAGATTTTTTTTTGTTTAAAAAAAAACAGAAACAGACGTTGCTGGAAAAGCACAGCAGGTCTGGCAGCATTTGTGAAGAGAAATCAGTGTTAATGTTTGGAATCTGGTGAGCCATCTCCAATTCGTCCATGTCAACCAAGTATCCTAAATTAATCTAGTCCCATTTGTCAGCTCTTGATGCATATCCCTCCAAACCCTTCCTTATTCATATACCCATCCAGATGCCTTTTACATCTTGTAATTGTACCAGCCTCCTCTGGCAGCTCGTTCCATACACATACCACCCTCTGTGGTGCCCCGTAGGTCTCTTTTATATCTTTCCCCTCTCACCCTAAACGTATGCCCCCTAGTTCTGGACTCCCCCACCTTGGGGGAAAAGACTTTGGATATTTATCCTATCCATGCCCCTCATGATTTGATAAACCTCTACAAGGTCACCCTGACGTCCCAGGGTGTGGGGGTCCATGTGGAGACAATGGGCTGAATGGCCTGTTCCCATGCTGTTGGGATTCCATTCTACAGGGAAAATATAAATGTCAGATGGAGAGAAAAGGCTGATGACGGAGAAACCAGATGTCATTCATCTGGTGCCAAAAGATAACATTGGGACAGCAACATTAGCCATGAGTAAAAGCAGCTCTCAGTTCTAATAATACAGGAGACAAGAAATAGTTTCGTCAGTGTCTGGATGCCTATTTGGAGAACCTGTTGAGGCAGTCAAGACATTTAAACCATCCTGAAAACAGGAAGGGGATTGTCATTTCATTCTGACTTTATATATCTTTGGTTGCCTCATTTGCAATCTAATTATAAACACTGCAGCAACTTGAATCAACAAGCATTTCGCAATTGACAGCTGGACAATAGAATCAGTCATGACTGTGCATCATAGTTCATCGTTTGTCGCTGCACGTTCAGAGAATTCCCCTCGAATCTATTCACTGCCACTTGTTGGAGAACCTGCTCACACTTAGTGGAAACTTAATGCAAAACTGAGTGGTTTTTGGGGTTAGAGGCCCATTGCGGCCTACGCGCACAGAGTGCTCAGAAGCGAAATACTCCCAGCTAGCCATCGAAAAGCAAAACCTCAAATCAGCAGATCAGATGACATTTGCACAAAGGGAGTTTAACATTCATGGACAGGGTACGCTTGGCCAGAATCAGAGACAGAGAAGCAGGGCTGGAGGGAGAAAGAACATTCAAACTAGCGGCGAACTGAGGAGGCCAGGACACCATGGTAACCGCGTGGATTTATCCTCTTGTGACGGAAGATCAACTGAGGGAACGTGGTCTCTGTTTTGAGCCAAAGATGAAGATATTTCTTTTCTGTTAAAGGGTCTCAAAGAAACAAAGTACAGGATCAGGCCCTTCGGCCCCTCCAGGCCTGTGCCGACACATTTCGCTCTTCCATACTAAAACTGTCTTCACTGACAGGACCCTTATCCCTCTATTCCCTTCCTATCCATGTATTTGTCCAGGTGAATGCTGCTGTTGTGTCTGCTCTCTCTACCTCCTCTGGCAGCGTGTTCCAGCCACTCACCCTCCTTTGTGTGAGAAACCTGTCTCGTACATCTCTTTGAAACTCCCCCTCCCCTCCCCTCCCCCTGACACCTTGAATCTGTGTCCCCGAGTAACTGACCCCTCCAACCTGGGGGAAAAAAAAGCCTCATACTTTCCACACTTACCCACGCCATTCACAACCTTATAAACTTCTACCAGGTCGACCCCTCAACTTCCTGCGTTCCAGCGATAACAAACCTAATCTGGCCAACCTTTCTTCATCTCCAAACTGCCCCCATGTCAGGCAACATTCTGGTAAATCTTTTCTGTACCCTCTCCGAAGCATCCATGTGATTCTGGTAGCATGGTGACCAGAACCGTACACAATCTCCCATGTGTGGAATCCTCTTCCCTAGAATGTAGTGAAGGCTGGGTCATTACATTTAGTCAAGGCTGAGATAGTACGTAGAATTCCTATAGTGTGGCAACAGGCCCTTCGGCCCAACAAGTCCATACCGACCCTTCATAGAGTAACCCACCCAGACCCATTCTCCTACATATTTTGACCAATGGGCAACTTAGCATCACCAATTCACCCTAACCTGCACATCTTTGGAGTGTGGGAGGAAACCGGAGCACCCGGAGAAAACCCACGCAGACACGGGGGAGAATGTGCAAACTCCACACGGACTGTCGCCCAAGACAGGAATTGAACCCAAGTCCCTGGTGCTGCGCAACAGCAGTGCTAACCACTGAGCCACCGTGCTGCCCGCCATAGATAGGTCAACTTGCTTTGAATAAAGCGAACAGAAAGTGCTGCAGATGCTGCCAATCAGAAACAGCAGGTCGGGCAGCATCGGCGGAGAGAAATCAGAGTTAAAGTTTCGGGTGGGGTAGATGGATTGTCAATAGATAAGAGAGTCAAGAGGGTGGATGAGATTTGAAGGCAAGAAAATGACGCTGAGACCCACATCTAGGCCCGCCATGTTTGCATTAAATGGCGGAAGTGGTTTATTGCTACCCCTTCATCGTAGGCTTAGTGTGCTCCTCTGCATCGAGAACCTGACAAAATAAAGGCTGTTCGGTACACTTTCCTCAACAATATCATGTATTTGACCACAACAGTGCATAGCCAGACTCTTGGAGAGAGGAGATGGTGCTGGGACTGGAGGGTTTGTGTTATAAGAAGAGGCTGGGTAGACTGAGGCACTTTTTTTCATTGGAAGCGTAGGAGATTGACAGGCGACCTTACAGATAATGGGAGGTATAGCTAAGGTTAATGGTAGTTATCTATTCCCTAGGATATGGGATTTCAAGGTGAGGGGGTTACTTTTTTTTTTAGAATTAGATTACCTAGATTACCTACCGTGTGGAAACAGGCCCTTCGGCCCAACAAGTCCACACCGACCCAATGGGATTTCAAGGTGAGGGGGTTACTTTTTTTTTTAGAATTAGATTACCTAGATTACTTTACAGTGTGGAAACAGGCCCTTCGGCCCAACAAGTCCACACCGACCCACCGAAGCGCAACCCACCCATACCCCCACATCTATCCCTTACCTAACACTACGGGCAATTTAGCATGGCCAATTCACCTGACCTGCACATCTTTGGACTGTGGGAGGAAACCGGAGCCCCCGGAGGAAACCCACGCAGACACGGGGAGAACGTGCAAACTCCACACAGTCAGTCGCCTGAGGCGGGAATTGAACCCGGGTCTTGGGCGCTGTGAGGCAGCAGAGCTAACCACTGTGCCACCGTGCCGCCCACCATGTTAAAGTGAAAGGAGAGAGATTTTAAAAAAGCATGAAGGGAAGTATTTTTTACGCAGAGGATAATTTGCGTGTGGAATGAACTTCCTGAGGTGGTGCCGGATGGGGGCATAGTTACATTTAAAAGACATTTGGATGAGCAGGAAAGGTTTGGAGGGATATGGACCAGGAACTAGTTTATTTTGGAATTACAGTCAGCATGGACTGGTTGGGACCAAAAGGGTCTGTTTCTGTGTTGGATGACTCTAAGACCTGATTAGATTTGATGACTGGATCAATTAAAAGTTGGAGACCCAATATCTCAGACTGAGCAACTGCTTTGTCCCTATCCCCTGCTTGCTACAGCCTGGGAGCTTGACCAGTTCAGAACCCACACTCAATGCTCTGGGCTAACTACTTGCAATCCAGCACTTCCACAGTGAAACAGAGTGCGAGAACGCACACGGACCCTTCTGTGAATAGTGGTCAACACAGTCACTACACTTGAACAGGGAACAAAACCCCAGAAAATAAGGGAGAAAGCGGGGAGGAGCAGGTGTAAAAATAATGGGTGTTTCCTGAAACTGTGGGAGGAAGTACTGGAGTAGAGAGGAGGGACCAGTGCATGGAAAGCCAGGGAAATAGACAAGTTACAACCGAGATTGTAGGTAATAATATTTGGCTGAGAGACAAACAGGCAACAACTTCAGAGATCCCACAATCATTGCAGCCCCATTGAGAGGTGAGACTGAGGACTCAGTGAGTATTTCTGTGTTTTACTGTCAATAATTACTCGAAATGAAATGACACATTGCTCACAGTGAGAATGCGCTGAGGGGAAACTGGCTCCTGCAGTTCGAAACTTCAAAGCTCTTTCTGAAGAAATACTTCAGAATGTCTCGAGAGCATGACTCTTGCTTGGCTGATTATAGATTAGATTAGATTCCCTACAGTGTAGAAACAGGCCCTTCGGCCCAACCAGTCCATACCGACCCTTCGAAGAATAACCCACCCAGACCCATTTCACTCTGACTAATGCACCTATAGCACGACCAATTCACCTAACCTGCACATCGTTGTGACTGTGGGAGGAAACCCACGCAGACACGGGGAGAAAGTGAAACTCCACACAGACGGTTGCCCGAGGCTGGAATCGAACCCAGGACTCTGGTGCTGGGAGGCAGCAGTGCTAACCACTGAGCCACCGTGCTGAATTGAGCCTGGCCAATTCACCTGACCTGCACATCTTTGGATTGTGGGAGGAAATGTGTGCCTTTATTTTGTCCTGGTGGGAACAAAGGTTCCCAAAATGCCCCCATGTTCCAAACCCCATTGCTTTCACCTTCAACTTTGGAGGAGAGTTGGGACGTAGTGTTAATCCTCAACATGAACCTCGCCAAATAATTTTTAAAAAAAACTGCTCGGAGTACTGAGCAGATCAGACTGTTTCCACAGAGGGAAATGTGGGTTAAACACTGATAAGGACAGAGCATCCCTCATTTCAAGGGGTTGGCATGAAAGGAGAGAGGAATCTGACTGGGACTGTACAAGGTGCTGGTGAGACCACGTCTGGAGTAGTATGAGCAACTTGATCATTTGTTAAAGGAAAGATATCACTTTGATTGGAGAAGGCGAGTCCATGACATGGACAGGATGGTCTTATGAACAAAGGTTAAAGAGGTTTTGGACCCTCTTTAAATAAGAGGGTCCTCGAGCCTGTTTCAGAACACGAGGCACGCTTGAACGAGACGGCAGCCCGTGGTTGCTCAGAGTAGGTTTGGTCTTCGGCGCGTTGTGCTTCCTGCTTTACATTCATAGCGAAACCTGCGAGCGTTTGACCCGAAAAGTTACGTTTGCAAATCCTGAACGTCCTTCCCTTAAAGCCATTAGAATCTCAACAAATCATGTGGACTGAGATATCCCCATGTGCTGCCTAGTCTCTGTCAGTCACAGGCTTCAAGAGCTGCCCTACATTCGAGAGCACCCCTCGGGTCTGCGAATCCTCCTTAGATTTGAAGCTCTGTTACTTTTCTCACTGCCAGCTTTTCACTTCCTGTTGTCCTCTGTGTTGTCTCTATTCTGAAACATCTCCAGGAGAGACGCCGCACGTTGTTTTGGGACACAGACTCAGTCATTTAGTAAAGGCCTAAAAATTGTTAACTCAGGCTGGGGTTTATGTCCCACCTCAGAATGGTCACATCAGAGTGCCCCGTCCAATCAGGGTTGACTATTTCATAGATTGATAGAATCCCAGTGTGAAAGCAGGCCATTCAGCGCATACTGACCCTCTGAAGGGTATGCCACCTAGAACCCCCCAGCCATCCCATGGCTAATCCATCTAACCTTCACATTGGGGGACACTACGTGGCAATTTAGCATGGCCAATCCACCCAATGGTGACTCAGTGGTTAGCACTGCTGCCTCACAGCACCAGGGTCCTGGGTTCGATTCCCAGTCTTGGGCGACTGTGTGGAGTTTGCACATTCTCCCCGTGTCTGCGTGGGTTTCCTCCGGGTGCTCCGGTTTCCTCCCACAGTCCAAAGATATTTTCCGGTTCAGGTGAATTGGCCATGTTAAATTGCCCATAGTGTTAGGTGCATTAGTCAGAGGAAAATGGGTCTGGGTGGGTTACTCTTCAGAGGGTCGGTGTGAACTTGTTGGGCCGAAGGGCCTGCTTCCACAGTGTAGGGAATCTAATCTAATCTAATTTGATGAACTGGATGAGATTACAAAGACATGGAAGGGTGAGGCAACGGAAAATTCAACTCCCCTTCCCAATCCACCAAGTCCTGGGCCTCTTCCACCGCCAAATCCAAGCCACCTGATGGAAGAACGCTTCAGCTTCTGCCTTGGGATCCTCCAACCACCTGGCATCCCCCCACCTTATCCCAGATCCAACCTTCCAACTGGGCACTGCCTCTTGACCTGTGCTACCTGTCCATCTTCCTTCTCACCTATCCTCTCCACCCTCCACTCCGACCTATCACAATCACCTCCCATCTGCATCCATCTATAGCACCCGCAGCTACCTTGCCCCCAGCCCAATCCCCACCCTCCTATTTATCTGTCATCCCCCCCCACCATGTTCCCCATATGCCCAAAATTGGTGACTCTCCACGTCCCCAGACGCTGCCTGACTTGCTGTGCTTTTCCAGCGCCCCACTTTTCGGCAATGAGGAACTTTAAGCAGAAAGTTGGCAACGTCAGAGTCACAGTAATTCCCCATCGCCAATCCCACCCCAACCTGCACAGGTGTGGAGTGTGGGAGCAAACCCACGCAGACACAGGGAGAATGCGAAAGCTCCGCACAGACAGTCGCCCGAGGCTGGAATCGAACCTGGGTCCCGGGTGCTGCGAGGCAGCAGTGCTAACCACTGAGCCACCGTGCCACCCCGATTTGCCTGTTTATCACTGGTTGAGGTGATTCATGGACTCTCAGCATCCACTTATTCTATGGTGCTGAGAATTCCTCGGGTCACGTATATATCGGTTACTGGTGACTCCCCTGTACCTCCAGCCCTCGATTTTCCACCATCCTTTCAGGCCACACGTTCTCTTTGCAGGAAAAGAACTTCCCAACTTTCCTCTTAAGCACTTGAACGCGCGCCCTCTGGTCTTCGACGGATCTGCCAGGGTGGTGGAGGGCGGACGGTTCCCGGGATTGGCTCTCTCCATGCCGCCGATGATTTTTGGATACTCAGATCAGTGTCTTCTGCTCTTGGGGAAAACCAATCCAAAATCTCCTCTTCACGACTGAGATGTTCCATCCCAGGCAACACCCTGGTAAATCTCCCCCACACTCTCCCCCAGTGCAATCTCATCCTTCTGATAGGGTGGTGAGTGGATTACTCAGGAGGAGTCATGTCAAAGGCTATTTTCCTCTTCCATTGCGGTTTATTGTTGATATCAAGGATTGTTCTAGTCATATGGCTAATGGAATTGTATAAACGTAGGAAATACTTTGGTACTTTCCTTATCCTACTCATCTCAATCTCCAAATCTCTCATTGACCCCAAGGGTCCTCTGAACCAGGAAATCCAGGTTTAAGTCTCTAACATCTCTGAACATATTTCCCATTGACCCATTCCAAAGATGTTTAGGTTAGGGTGGATTGGCCACACTAAGTTACCCATAGTGTTCACAGATGTGTAGGTTAGGTGCATTAGCCGTGGGAAATATAGGGCCCCAGGGATGGATCAGGCTGGGTTACTCTTTGGAGGGCCGGTGTGGACTTGTTGGGCCAAATGGCCTGTTTCCATGCTATAGGGATTCTATGAATTCACTCGAACATCTTGAAGGAGCAAATCATAGAGTTGCAGAGATATTCAGCACGGAAACAGACCCTTCAGTCCAATTCGTCCATGTCAACCAGATATCCCAACCTAATTTAATCCGACTTGCCAGCACTTGGTCTATAACCTTCTAAACCCTTCCTATTCATATGCCCATCCAGATGCCTTTTAAATGTTGCAATTGTACCAGCCTCCACCACTTCCTCTGGCAGCTCATTCCATACACGTACCACCCTTTGAGTGAAAAAGCTGCCCCTTAGGTCCCTTTTATATCTTTCCCCTCTCACCCTAAACCTATGCCCCTCTAGTCCTAGATTAATAGGAGGCTCTGGGTAAAGTTTGCTGCATTTGAAATTGTCTGCCCACTCATCAGATCCAAAGGTGCAGCAAGTCCAAATGATAGGGATTGTTATTTCCCAGGAACGTTTTGGGAAGGGATTAATTGAACTCCAACCGAGAGACAATCCTGTAAGATAAACGGTGCAAAATAGAGAGCACGATATGAGCATTCAGGCCAATAGTTTGAGGTTACGGGAACAGGTGCGGAAACCGGGTGGAATGCTCTTCTGAGGGACCGTCCAGACTCAATGGGCTGAATGGCCTCACTGTGAGAAATCTGTGAGCCCGCAGAGTCAAATGCAAAGCTGTACTGTCTGAGCAGCCTGTGCTGAATACTCTTATAATTTCAGATTCAATGAAGCATGGGCGATTCCAGAGTGCTGACAGCTGACTGGTCCCTGGGAGGGGCGTCACACACATCGTCTCCAATGGGTATCAATTCC
>NW_025209790.1:0-5494 GCF_004010195.1 Chiloscyllium plagiosum
GTGGTTAGATTTGGACTTAATGGAACGAGTCACTGTGAATGTGGGGTGAGAATGTTACTCGCCACTTGTGGCCAGGCCTTGCTACTTGTGGATAACGACTGCTTCAGTCTCTGAGTAATAGCAAATAAACGGGCCCCTGTGGAATTATCAGCAAAACTCCGTCTCTCTGTCTCTCATCGAGCCGGCCCTGACAGTAGCTGCCATGGGAGAAGCTGGGAATTCCTGGCCCATCGGATTGGAATCCAAGTGAGCTGCTGTGTCCATGTTCCCAGGGCAGAGGGAGCAGCCACTGTGTCCATGGATAAGGGAACTGGCTCAAAGCCATGAGGCAGATGATATCAGGCACCTCACATTGTCTGAACGGCCTTGTACATCTCCACACAGTTATTAACGAAACAGAGTAGACAGGGTAATCTCTCGTCGCTCACTGTACACCAGAGACTCAGCCCTGCACTGGCTCTGTCTAACATCCCCAGCACCAGATTCATGGACAGACACACTCCCTCAGTCTCAGAGGCTGACCCAACACAGCCTACACCGTGCAATCCCACTGCTCAATGCTACCCACCAATCACACTGCTGGAGAGAATTGCACGCACACACACACATATATACACACACACACATATACACACACACACACACATATACACACACACAACCCTCCTCCTAGCAGACAGAGAGGGGGCAGAGTGTCCGATCGCTCCATGAACAGCAGGGCAGCTCCCTGCGAACCTAACTCTGGTACTTTGCCCACTAGCCCGGGCACCTCTTTCCAAACACTCGGCAAATGTGGGGGTTGGAGGCTGATCCTCAGCCTTGAATAGAAGGTTAGTTTAGCAGCCAAACGCCATGTGGATCTGTCTCTGTCTCTCTCTCACACACAGACACACACACACAGACAGTTCTGAAGAAACTGTGTCTGGACTCAATGTGAACTCTGTTTCACTCCCACCCTGCTGAGTTTCTCCAGCAATTTTGATTTTTTTTGTTGTGAGAAAGAGGGACTACTGGAGGAAAAGGGGCAGACAAGTCAGAAAGAGAGAGGGCCAGGTGAGACAAGCAAACATCAGTGCGACTGTCAGAAACACACAGCGCTTTTTCAGGAAGGATGGTTGCCATTGACAGTGTCTGGTCTTCGTGACTCCAGACCTGCAGCAACAGAGCGCTCTGACAGGGAACTGCAAGACTGAATTAACTGGGATCTTGGCCAGTGACAGCCCACACCCAGAATTCCCTCTCAAAAGTACAGATGTCACCAAATCCAAATCAAAGTGAAGCTGTCAGCCTAATGAAAGACTGAAATCTCCCAGTCACTAATTCCAGCACTGTAATCAAAGGGAAACCAGATAATACACCAGGAGCCAGGAAAGGCTCGTCTCATGACTCAAAGGTCAAAGAGTGGGACAGAGTACCAGGAGGCAGGAGAAATGGGAGATCTGTTAGAAAGGCAGTTAAGGTTTGAAAGGATTGTTCATTTACAAATTACAGCCAGGGTCGAAGCCCCTCCCTCCAGGACAGGGACAGCACAGGGTTAGGTCAGAGTAAAGTTCCCACTAGCTGTAACCAAAATGTTTCCCCCAACACTGTCCTCATCAAACACTCCAACAGCAGTCAGCATGTGATTGGAATCCGAGCAAATATTCCTTCTACACCCCCCATTGGACAGGGCATTTACTGGGTTACCCTGGACTGTTACCCAGAAGGTCAGTGCTGACGCAATCTTCCGACAGCGCGGCGCTCCCTCAGCACTGACCCTCCGACAGTGCGGCGCTCCCTCAGCACTGACCCTCCGACAGTGCCCACTCCCTCAGCACTGACCCTCCGACAGCGCGGCGCTCCCTCAGCACTGACCCTCCGACAGCGCGGCGCTCCCTCCGCACTGACCCTCCGACAGCGTACTGACCCTCTGACAATGCGGCACTCCCTCAGTACTGACCCCCCCACAGTGTGGCACTCCCTCAGCACTGACCCACTGACAGTGCGGCGTTCTCTCAGTACTGACCCTCCAACAGTGCAGCGCTCCCTCAGTACTGACCCTCTGACAATGCGGCACTCCCTCAGTACTGACCCCCCCACAGTGTGGCACTCCCTCAGCACTGACCCACTGACAGTGCGGCGTTCTCTCAGTACTGACCCTCCAACAGTGCAGCGCTCCCTCAGTACTGACCCTCTGACAATGCGGCACTCCCTCAGTACTGACCCCCCCACAGTGTGGCACTCCCTCAGCACTGACCCACTGACAGTGCGGCGTTCTCTCAGTACTGACCCTCCAACAGTGCAGCGCTCCCTCAGTACTGACCCTCTGACAATGCGGCACTCCCTCAGTACTGACCCCCCCACAGTGTGGCACTCCCTCAGCACTGACCCACTGACAGTGCAGTGCTCCCTCAGCACTGACCCTCCGACAGTGCGGCACTCCCTCAGCACTGACCCTCCGACAGCGCGGCACTCCCTCAGCACTGACCCTCCGACAGTGCCCACTCCCTCAGCAATGACCCTCCGACAGCGCGGCGCTCCCTCAGCACTGACCCTCCGACAGCGCGGCGCTCCCTCAGCACTGACCCTCTTTCTGGTTAACCCAGTAAACACTAGTCTGGAGTTATCACTGCAGCCTCCCACACGAGGTCACCTCTCTCTCTCTCTCTCTCTCTCTCTCTCCAAAACAAAGCCACTGTCTGCTGAGCCGCTGCTGAGTCCCAACCCCACAGTCACGGACTCTTTACTGAGAGCCGACGGGTCAGGAGTAAAGGCAGGACCCTGGGGTTAACATGTGAGTTCAGCAGCTGCCTCATCAGCCAAGGGCCCGTCTACAGTGCAAATACCAGCGGGGGGGGGGGCTGGTGCTGAAGTCCGACTATATCGATGTAGGAAGGTGGTATTCACCCTGGCTTTGAACAGGACCTATGACAGTCTCCACAACAGTGGTCAAGGGGCTGGAATTGGAGGGAGTTACAGAGATAGTGAGGGGGTGTAGGAACCAGGCGAGGTTGTAGAGATTGCGGGGGGGGGGGGGGGCAGGGGTTGGAAGAGATAGAGGGGGGTGCAGAGAGCTGGAGGAAGTAACAAATCAGGCTAAGGACGATGGAGTTTGAAAATAAAGATGGCTCTCTTAAAACTGAAAGGTTCTGGATCAGGCAGAAATGGGAGTCTCGAAGATTGAGGACGCAGAATTTTGGAGGAGTTGAATTTTACACACAAAGGGTAATAAACAGCACAGGAAGTTTCCCAGAGTCTCCCCATACACAAGAAACCATCGCCTCTGCCCAAATCAGACACTACCAGGTGTGTGCTGAACAGGAAACTGTCAGGATTGGGATCAGGCTGAGAAACAGCAACAGTCTGTATCCCTGCACGACCCTTCGGCCCATTGAGTCTTCCAGTATTCCCCGTTTCCTCAGATCCCTCTGTGCACGCCCTGCCCCAGATCCTCCTGGAGAGCCCATGTCCCAAATCCACCCCCATCCCATATACACCTTGTTCCAGCTCCCACACCCACCCCCCCCAACCACTGGTGGACTCACCATCTTGCTGCCTCCTTGCCCAGCCCCTTGCCCCCATCCCCCAGGTGCCCATCCCCTTGCCCCCATCCCCCAGGTGCCCAGCCCCTTGCCCCCATCCCCCAGGTGCCCATCCCCTTGCCCCCATCCCCCAGGTGCCCAGCCCCTTGCCCCCATCCCCCAGGTGCCCATCCCCTTGCCCCCATCCCCCAGGTGCCCAGCCCCTTGCCCCCATCCCCCAGGTGCCCATCCCCTTGCCCCCATCCCCCAGGTGCCCAGCCCCTTGCCCCCATCCCCCAGGTGCCCATCCCCTTGCCCCCATCCCCCAGGTGCCCAGCCCCTTGCCCCCATCCCCCAGGTGCCCATCCCCTTGCCCCCAGCCGGACTCACCAGCCTGGGTCAGGTCGGACAGGTCGTAGTTGGTGGCCGCCCGGGGGAACTCTCGCAGCTTCCTGTTGCTGAGGTTTAGCACGCCGCTGTTGGCCGCCTCCTCCAGCGCCTTCTCCACACTGCGGCTCAGGCTCAGGCTTCCCGTAGGCCCCGCCTGGGGCAGCTCATCCCCGCTCGCCATTCGGCCCCTCTCCGCCTGCTGCTGGATTCACTCCCTCAGGCCGCCAGGGACACGGGTACACTGTCTCCAGCTACTGGGGATCCAGTGCCAAAGGCGCGGACACACTCGGTCAGCACTGGGGAGGGGGAGGGGGGGATACACTGTATCAGCGGGAGGCAGATACACTGTATCCAACTGGAGGCAGATACACTGTGTCCGCTGGAAGGGGATACTCTGTATCCAGCGCCAGGAGATACACTGTATCCGCCCCAGCCCTGACTGACAGCCCTCTCGCCCAATCGTAGCCCGTCCCCAACAATCACCGGCGCCCATTCTCTCCCGTCGGCCTATCAGAGCCCGGTGGGTGCGGGTGCCGCGGACCTTCGGGAGCCCGACCAATCGGCAAGCAGCTATCCGGCAAGAGGCGGGCCCCCGCCCTGATTGGCGGCAGGACGGCCCTACAGGACCCGCGGCAACAGCCAATAGCGTCCAAGGGCACGCTCCCGCTCCTTGAGCAATGAGAGGAAGCGGGGCCGCCCAGGGCGGGAACGGGCCCAGCCAATCAGAGGCCGTCATTCGCTGGACCATTGGCCAATAGCGAATGAGGGAATCTCAACGACCTCTGACCCAACCAGTCAGGGCTTTCCAATATCCCCATTCGCCCCCCCCCCCATCCCACCTCATGGTGGATTCCCTAAAGAAAAGGGAGTGGATCCCACTGAGGGAAGGCAGCCAATGATGAAGGACGGTCAAGTAAGCAAAGCTTCTCATTGGCTCACCGAGGCCAAAGGATTGAGTCAATGGGAGAGTGGAGCCAATGGACACATCATGATGCCTCCTGGCACAAGGGCACCAAGAGGAAAGTGCCACCAATGGCAGCGTCATTAGGAATGGCCACACCACCTATCTCTCCAGGTTAAAAATCTCACAACACCAGGTTATAGTCCAACAGGTTTAATTGGAAGCACTAGCTTTCGGAGCGACGCTCCTTCATCAGGTGATATACAACCCTGTCACGGTGGACGCTGCAAGACGTGTCAGATCGTGGACATAGATACCACCATTACGCGTGGGGACACCTCCCACCAGGTACATGGCAGGTACTCATGTGACTCAGCCAACGTTGTCTATCTTATACGTTGCATGCAAGGATGCCCGGAGGCATGGTACATTGAGGAAACCGAGCAAAGGCTACGACAACGGATGAATGGGCACCGCACAACAATCAACAGACAGGAGGGTTCCCTCCCACTTGGGGAACACTTCAGTGGTCCAGGACATTCAGCCTCGGAACTTCGGGTGACCATCCTCCAAGGTGGACTCCGGGACAGGCAGCAGCGGAAAGTGGCCGAACAGAGGCTGATAACTAAGTTCGGTACCCATAGGGAGGGCCTCAACCGGGACCTTGGGTTCATGTCACATTACAGGTGACCACCATTGCACT